>NC_072404.2:135605454-135908484 GCF_028858775.2 Pan troglodytes
GACACAGTCTTGGCTCACTGCAACCTCTGCTTCCTGGGTTCAAGCGATTCTCCTGCTTTAGCCTCCCAAGTAGCTGGGACTACAGGCAAGTGCCACCATGCCTGGCTAATTTGTTTTTTATTTTTAGTAGAGACAAGGTTTCACCATGTTGGCCAGGATAGTCTCCATCTCTTGACCTCGTGATCTGCCCACCTCTGCCTCCCAAAGTGCTGGGATTACAGGCATGAGCCACTGTACCTGGCCTAACTATAATTTTTAAAAACATAAAAGGAGATTTTGTACATGTAAATGCTTGGATAATTAAAAGATAATTTACATTTCAGAAAACAAATATAGCAATCATACTAGAGCCAAGATAAAATAGATAAAATAGAGTCAAGAGCCAAGATACAATAATTCCTGCAATTAATCATTCCATCACATGTCCCTTATCTTCATGGCAGGCAAAGGAAAATGAACAATATAAAAGACTGCAAAATGTTAATCGTCTAATGAAAAGAAACAAACCAGCTAAGATAAATGCTTTATTTCTACTACGCTCCTCCCAATATTAAACACTTTGCTTTTGTATTTTTAACAAACTTTTATATAAGTGATGGAATTAATATTCACTGTATTATCTTATTAGAAGTTAAACAAATTGCAAAGGAATCCTTCTCTATAAACACTTTCTTATATCAAGTAGTTAAAAATGATTGGCATTAGTGTTTGAAAAGTCAGAGAATCAGTCATATATAGTGCATTCAAGTGGTATAATCTGATTACAGAATAAAGATGCCAAATTTTTGTTAATTTTCTAAAATATATTACATGAAAGTATATTCATAATGATAATTATATAAACTTCACCTTTTTAATCAAATATCTTTATCAAGGACAGTTGTACTCGTCTGCCTCCATTCAGTCTACTACAACAAAGTACCGTAGACTCGGTAGCTTGTGAATAACGGAAGTTTATTTCTCACAGTTCTGGAAGCCGAGAAGCATAAGATCCAAATGCCAGCAGATTTGGTGTCCAGGGAGGGCCTGCCTTCTCGTAGATAGTACCTTCTCCCTAGGTCCTCACATGGTAGAAGCAGCAAGGCAGCTCTTTGGGGCATCATTTATAATGGCATGAATTTCATTCATGAGACCTCCACCTTCATCAACTATCCACCCCTTACAGTCCCCACCTGTTAATACCATCAAATTAATGATTAGGTTTTCAACACATGAAAGTGTGGAGTGACAAAAATATTAGCAGTAGTTCATAGAAATAATTCAATAATAAACTGATACCGAGTCATAATAGATGTTCTGCTGCTGTTTTCCAATTATTTATCTTCAATGGCTAGGTAAAGAAAAGTAATTAAGAAAATAACACACGGGCTACAAAAACAAGATTTATAACAAAAATGAGACTACATGATTTTTTTAAATGTATGCAACTCTTCTCACTTGATCAGTTCACATTAAATTCTCTTTACTAGAATTCGTTTCTAATATTTATAGAAAAGAACATATTTTATATTTAGAAAATTATATAGGAGCCTATAGTTTACTAATCAATGGTTATAGTTTACTCCTTTAATTGTAAAACAAAACCATAAAGCTGTAAATGACAAATTTTTCTTCCCATGAATAGCTGATTGCCTAAAGAAGAACATCCTATCACTTTATGACTTTGAGTGATGGGTTCACATGTTTTATTTTAAATATTCTAAAGAGTCCTTTTGCTGCTGAAATTTCTTCCCAAGCATACAGAAGTGTTTCCCTTTCTTTTTTTTTACTGAACACACCTAAGATGCTACTGAAGTAGTAATATTATTATATTTTATACATATATTGGAACATCACCATAGCCAAACAATTTCAGCATAGTATGCAAAGGGAGTTGTGTTTTGATGATTTTCAGGGATTTTATTACTGAAAGTATCATATGAAAATGTTGTACCTACGACATGACTAGGGCATGATGTTTTCTAAAAGGTTATATTTAATCTGCTCATTAATACCCAAAATTGTAAATGAAGTCTGCTAAACATAAGTAGCAAAATACAAAAAAAATTGAGGGTCTTCCTTTCAAAAAAAATAGAGACTGAATATTTAAATCATAACACCTTTATTTCATGTAAACAATGAAAGTTGTATCCACAGTTATTTGATTATATATTTTGGTAAATCAAATATCCTAGCTGATAGTTTCTTTATTTTACACGTATATTAGGCCCTTCTTGCATTACTATAAAGAAATATCTGAGACTGGGTAATGTATATAGAAAAGAGGTTTAATTGGCTCATGGTTCTGCAGGATTTATAGGAAACATGGTGTTGGCATTTGCTCAGCCTCTAGGGATGCCTCAGAAAGCTTACAATCATGGAAGAGGATGAAGGGGGAGCAAACAAGTCACATGGCAAAAGCAGGAACAAGCAAGAGAGAGAATGTGGTGGCGGGGGATTGCCACACACTTTTAAATTACCAGATCTCATAAGAACTCACTCACTATTGTGAAGACAGCACCAAGCCATGAGGGATCTGCTCCTATGATACAAATGCCACTGATATGGTTTGGATTTGTGTCCCAGCCCAAATATGCTGAATTGTAATTCCCAATGTTGGATGAGGGACCTAGTCGGAGGTGACAGGATCATGGGGGCGGATTTCCCCCTCATTATTCTCATGATAGTGAGTGAGTTCTCACAAGGTCTGGTTGTTTAGAAATGTGTAACACCTCCTCCCTCACTCTTTTCCTCCTGCTCTGGCCATGTAAGACTCGCCTCCTTCCTCTTCACCTTCTGTCATGATTGTAAGTTTCCTGACGTCTCCCCAGCCATGATTCCTGTACAGCCTGTGGAACTGTGAGCCAATTAAAACTCTTTTCTTTACAAATTACCCAGTTTCAGATATTTCTTTAGAGCAGTGTGAGAGTAGACTAATACAGAAAATTAGTACCGGGAAGTAAGGCATTCCTATAAAGATACGTGAAAATGTGGAAGCAGCTTTGGAACTGGGTAATGGACAGAGACTGGAACAATTTGGAGGACTCAGAAGAAGACAGGAAGATGAGGGAAATTTTGGAACTTCATAAAGAGTTGTTGAATGGTTGTGACCAAAATGCTGATAGTGACATGGACAATAAAGTACAGGCTGAGGAGGCCTCAGATAGAGATGAGGAACTTATTGGGAACTGGAGCAAAGGTCACTTTTGTTATTCATTAGCAAAAAGGTTGGAGGCATTGTGCCTCTGCCCTAGAGATCTGTGGAGCTTTGAACTTGAGAGAGAGATGATTTATGGTATCTAGTGGAATAAATTTCTAAAGAGCAAAGCATTCAAGATATAGCTCTGGCTGCTGCTAATGACATATGTTCATATGTGTGAGCAAAGAGATGCCCAAGGCCTTAGAGTCTGCCCCTTGCCTCAGTGTGGCCTGGATGTGAGACATGGAGTCAAAAGAGATTATTTTGGAGCTTTAATATTTAATGACTGCTATGCTGGGTTTCCGATTTGCATGAGACCTGAAGCCACTTTGTGAGATCTGGTTTCTTCCTTTTGGAATGAGTGTATTTACCCAATGCTGGTACCCTGATTGTATCTTGGAAGTAACTAACTTGTTTTTGATTTTACAGACTCTCAGGTGGAAAGGACTTGTCTCAGATGAGATTTTGGACTGTCGACTTCTGAGTTAATGCTGAAATGAGTGAAGAATGGGGGACTATTGACAAGGGATTATTGTATTTTGCAATGTGAGAAGAACAAGAGATTTGGGAGGGGCCAGGGTTAGAATGATATGGTTTGGATTTGTGTTCACACCCAAATCTCATGTTGAATTGCAATTCCCAATGTTGAACGAGGGGCCTGGTGGGAGGTGATTGGATCATGGGGGTGGATTTCTCCTTGCTGTTCTTATGATAGTGAGTGAGTTTTCATGAGGTCTGGTTGTTTAAAAGTTTGTAGCACCTCCCTCTTTACTCTTTTCCTACTGCTTTGGGCATGTAATATGCCCCTCCTTCCTCTTTGACTTCCACCATTATTGTTAGTTTCCTGAGGCCTCCCCAGCCATGCTTCCTGTACTGCCTGCAGAACCATAAGCCAATTAAACCTCTTTTCTTTATAAATTACCCAGTCTCTGGTAGTTCTTTATAGCAATGTGAGAATGGACTAATAAAACATCCCACCAGGCCCTACCTCCTCCAGCATTTGGGATTACAATTCAACATGAGTTTTGGGCAGGGACAAATATCCAAACTATACCAATATGTATACAAACATTTGCAAAAATGATCAGAGTTTAATAAAATGAATTTAATATTTTCTAAATTGTCATGTATTATAGCCCACCATCACCACAGTAGAGGACTTTAAAGGATATATTTATACCCCTTGCCTCTCTATACTCCCTTTATATTGCCCCAGGTGGCAATGAAAACATCTAATATATAGATGCTAATATAAAATATATAGATGTTAATATATCTTAGCAGACATTTGACAGAGTTCAAGGAATAAAATCAATTTTATAGAAATTTTTTAAACATAGTAATATTGAAGAAAGTTTTCTACTCTCAAATCATTATTTAAAAAGTCATATAGAGATATTTTTAAAAGTACAGATCTATTGGATAATTTAGCATTTTCTGTTCTTGGGATTTCTGAAAATATGATAAAGGGACCAAAATTTTCTTGCTAAGTATTATTCTACATTACCAGGAATTAAGAGAAAAGAGTATGGTCAACTCCAGGTGTTAAATTAAACTACATCATAGCATCTTTATAAAAAGCCAAGTTGCGTCTGGTTTAACTGTGAGAATGGGGATCTAGACAGATAATCCTCATCAGTGCAGGCATGATGGGGTCTGAATAGATTAACAGAGGTATTTTGGTCTGGTCATGTTCAAAAAAAAAAAGAAAGAAAGAAAGAAAGAAAGTGGATGGGGTAGCAACCGGCCCAAGTCAGAGGAAATGTAGCCCAGTGGGACATTAAGGATATCAGTAAGCAATAGTAAGTCATCCATCAGTAAATCACTTGCAGTTTCCTTAAAATCCCCTTTCAGATCATAACAATTCTTCAGTCCAGACAAATAAAAAATGAATATTAACTACATTATTGATATTTGAGTCATCCCTGAAGGATGAGGTCAATGTATCAGTAATGGGGAGATTTATCCAAATCCTGACAACTTCTTCTTAGGCCAGTGCTTAGGAGAACAAGCCTTTTATGCATGGCATTTATTATCCTACTCTGAAGACAAAGAATTTATTTACAAATTATTTCCCTCGTAGAAAATATGAACAGAAAAGAAAATCAGTCCAAATGACTTTATAATGTTGCATTATCTTCCCTAGCTTGACAAAAGAATCACTTGTCTCTGGGTACGTTTCTTAGAGTCTCTCTTCCTTTAACAATACAGATATAAAGAGGGAGGAGATGACATCTACCAGCGATTTCTTGGGTTTGAATCAGTCAGTTCATCTGAATTTACCTGAGATAATTAGTAACTGGATTTTACAAAAAATCAGTGGATCACTAACTGGCTCAAGGTCAAACGGGAAGGAAGGAATTTGAACACATCTATCTGATTGCAAAGCTCTTTATATAGTCTAACAAACACTAATTTCTACTAAAAGAAATTATTTAATACTCACTCTTAAATAAAAACATATTAAAATTATGAATGTTTAAGCCTCAAATAAAGTTGTATAAATGTGATCTTATTTGGAAATGGAGTGGTTGAAGATATCCTTAGTTAAGACCAGGCCATATTGGCTCATGGTTGGCCCTGTATTATGGCTGCTGTCCTTATAAAAAGGCCTGTGACAGTCAGGTGCAGTGGCTTACACAAATAATCCCAGCACCTTGGGAGGCCAAGATAGGAGGGTCACTTGAGACCAGGAGTTTGAGACCAGCTTGGGCAGCATAGTGAGACCCTATCTCTACAAAAATCTTAAAAACTATCCAGACATGGTGGCGTGCACCTGTAGTCCCAGCTACTCAGAAAGTATAGGTGGGAGGATTGCTTGGGTCCAGGAGGTTGAGGCTGCAGTGACCCATGACTCTGCCACTGCTCTGTAGCCTGGGTGACAAAATGAGACCCTGTCTCAAAAACAGACAAACAAACAAAAACCAGAAAAAAACAAAGACCTGTGAAGACAGACACACACAGAGGGAAGAAGGATATGTGAAAACAAAGGCTGAAATTGGAATGATACAGCTATATAAGCCGAGGAAGCCAAGGAATGCCAGGGACTGCCAGCAACCACCAGAAGCTAGAAAGAGGAAAGGAAGGATTCTTCTTCAGAATAAATTATAGTAGCACCCAGAGTAATGAGAGAATACATTTCTCTTGATTTAAGCCACCAAATTTGTGGTACTTTGTAGAAAACTTTCTTCCGATATATACCTAAGAAACTAATGCAAAGGTCAATGAACAAGGAAGGAATTATTCGCTTGCCACAGTGCTACTGAAAATAAATGTCCTTTAATAATTTAGAAGAATCTTTAAAATATTGCATTTCCTCAAAATTGTTAAAATCATGACTTCCAGTCACAATGTTCTTTTCTATTGGTTTATGGGTTTATTGTCTATTGCCTCACTTCCTTGGGGCCTCCTATATAGCCAACTCAAAGTATTCAATTCAGCATACTCTCAGTGCTCAAATATGTGTAAAACAAAATATTTTTTAAAGGAGACATATAGAAAAACTGACTAGCAAAAAGTCTTAATAAATTTTTTGACAAAATATTCAAAGAAAATGTAGGAACTATGTCACTGTCTTTTCCTCTTATGTATATACAAAACTTATAAATGTGATGAGATGTCTAAACAACTATACTCCATAATTTGTACTGACAGCTGCTACCCCTTGACAGAACACTGGCCAAAGTAGCAAAATAAGAATAGAACTTACAATTTGATAAAAATAACTGTGAGAGTATCCCATCTCAGTAAAAGAGAAGTTATTAGCAAAAATATTTGGACACAATAGGAGTCATGTCTCCGTCAACTCCAAAATCTCAATGACAATAAAAATTGGAAAATCAAAGCTATTTAAAAGAAGTCAATGGCGTTTTTGCATATTAGTAACTGAAGTTTAAATAATTTTATAAAACCAGAATTCTTTGCAATGATGATATTACTTTTATCCAAAGATCTACCTGGAAAAAAAATGTGAACTGATTTGTAACTGTCTTAGTAGGAGAAAATTAACCAATTTTCAAAATAAAGAAAAAAGAGTTCTAGACAGGACCAAGGTAGAAAAGATCCCCAATATCTTTAGTGAACGGGGATTGGTAATTAATCCCACAACCACACATATATACATACATACACTTTTTGTTTTTTATGTTTATGTTGAAGTCATCTGTTTAGATGGGTGTCTTTTACAACACATTCTTTCTGTAGGCAGTAAAACTGTTTTTTTTTTTCACTAGGCCAGAGGAAATAAAACTCATAACTCCAACACAGAAAATAATTATATATATATATATATATAATTCGTCCTTCAATTCACCTATTGTATTTATGCAGTGCCCATCAGCTTTGCACCCATAATTTATCACTTTAATCAAGCTTGAATGAAAGGATTGTGACACAATTGGATGTATGACCTGAGAGCCTAAATTATCTTTTGTTAAGTCCACTTGTTCCCACAGCTTATTTGAATCCTGTGAGCTGCGTCCTAGGAGCTATGAGCATGGTTGAGATCATGTCTCACAGGTGCCTAGAGTATCCTTGATGTTAACAGTACAGGACAAGCAAGAACTGTTCTTGTACACAGTGCGGATCTCCACAGGGACAGCTCATTTTCTTTTGTTTTCTAACTTGCCATAAAACACATTTTTCCTACAATTCAATGTTTAAAAAAACAATATTATGTTGTCAGCAGTTGAACATTGATATAAACCTACTTATAAATTCATCCAGCTTGATTAGATCCACTCAAGAGCCCCAGTGTTTTTGACAATTTAAATAGGAATTACTGAGTGAGTAAATTTTTTCATCTGTTTTGACATATCATATTATACAAGTATTTCCTCAAAGAAGATAAAACATTGCATTTAGACATTCCCAGTTAAATAAATCCTTGTGTAGAAAGAGTATTAAACTAGCAACCAAAATCATAATTAACAGCAACGTATATAAATAGAACACTGAACCAGAAAAATCTCAGATTCTACTCCCTACACCACTTAAAAAATGTGACTAGGCAAGTTATTTAACATCTCCTAGATACAAACTCCTACCTGAAAAAATGTAGATAAGAAGATATGTCTTATGAAACTCTGTGGGCTAATAATTGTGTTATTAGAAGAATAAAATGTATAAGAAAGCAATATAAACTAACCAGATCCTCAAAATATGTAGATTATTTCAAAAATTATTTTTATTTATATTTATTTTATTATTATTTTTTTGAGATGGAGTCTCACTCTGTTGCCGGGCTGGAGTGCAGTGGCGCAATCTCGGCTCACTGCAACCTCTGCCTCACAGGTTCAAGCAATTCTTCAGCCTCAGCCTGCCAAGTAGCTGGGACTACAGGTGCACGCCACCACACCCAGCTAATTTTTGTATTTTTTTCTTTTCTTTTTTTTTAGTAGAGACGGTGTTTCATTATGTTGGCCAGGATGGTCTCGATCTCTTGACCTCATGATCCACCCACCTTGGCCTCCCAAAGTGCTGGGATTACAGGCGTGAGCCACCGTGCCCAGCTTATTTTTAGTTTTTAAAAATAAAGTACATATTTTAAAACATTACTTAATGTTAAAAGACAAATGTCAAAAATAGTAACGTCCTTTCCCCAAATTCCCTACCACCAGTCTTACTTCCTGGAGTAAACATTTTCTGATACAATTTTCAGAGCATTTGTTGATATCCTGTTATGAGTGATTTAGCACTTTTGAATCTTCTACTCTACCCTATAGTCCAAACCTCTTAACCTACTCATCTTAGCAATATTGAAATTGTTGGATGATTACGTTATCATTTATGTAATATATTAGGATTAGGTTTCTATTGTAAAAGTTTCTCTGAAATTATTACTCATTTGGGTTATCTATGTCTCCTTGGGTATTTTTAAAATATGCTCCAGCATGTCTGTGAAGGCACAATCATCGTTCTAAATGCCCAGGCATATCAGGTACCTTTTTCCCCATTGGATGCCACTTTCATAGCCCCTGATCTTTCTATTCTAACTTTGACTGTACAGCTGTTAATACTGTGAATTAACTTCACGACTCACCTTTGGGAATCTCTTGTTTCATGGATGCCATTCCTTTTTTTAAGTTTCTTCCTCGGCACAGTCCCCAGTATTTCCCCCAAAAAAAGGAATTACAAGAGACATACTGTTTTGTGATTCCTTGCATGTTTAAAAATGTCATATTGCATTTTCTCACTGAGTGAATTTGGCCAAGTATAGATATCTCTCTATTCACCTTTGGGGAATGGTCTCCCTCCTCAGAGGCCATCAAGAAAAGTGGGCTACAGAGCAACACAGTCCTAATTCAACTGATGAATACACGCAAAGGCATGAACCTCAAAGCCATTCAGCATAAAACCTATCCTTGCAGGGATACAGATAAGTAGCACAGAAAGAGCAATGTGACCCTGCTAACTCTGGGAAACATAAGCACACCAGCCTCCAAGTCAGTGAGAGGGAGAAGAGGTTTACACTTCTCAAAAGTGTCCAAATGCACAGGCTGAAATTTATGTATACAAATATGCTTTTTATTTCAGCTTTGACCTCACCTAATTTTCCATCCAATATCTCACTCAGGGCATTCCACAAGATCTGTTTACTTCTCCCTCCAAATCAGCCTGCTTACTATATAAATGTCATTAAATATGCTGAGTTAGCTGGATTTTAGGCTATAGTTTTCCTGCCTCAGTAGTCATTTCTTATTGCATTATATATCTCTTTATAATCGTTACAAAAACAGAAGATCCCTTCCATAATGCCTTTTAGTCAACGGTAGGCATTAAATGGAATCCATCTGTTCTTTTTCTACTCTGTTCTTTGGGTTCAATTTTTTATGCAAACTATGTTTTTTTTCTCCATATTGATAGTGTACTTCTAAAATACTATTTTAAGTTGAATTTGTTTAGTATATTTTATTGTCAATTTTACTTATCAGTTTACTTTTCAAGGTTGAAAATTAAATGCCTTTAGGGATTTGAAGTCGTTACTCTACTGTCTTCTAAGACCCGGTATTGTTGTTAAGTCTGAGAGCGTTCTGATGCCCTGTTAGAATGTTTTCTCATTGTTATCAGGGTAGTCTTCATCATAGAGTAGGCAGATAGTAAACTAAACTTTCTCTGAGTGTATCCAGAAACTTCAGGGCAAAGGGGTGCAATATGCTATTCAGAAACAGGAATATCTTTGCAAGAAGGTCTGGAGTCTCAATTACTTCCCACATTTTTGCAGTCTCACAGTTAAAATTTTATAAGCGTATTAGGAAATAAAATTTATAAACCAAACACACAAAAATAAAGGTGGTTACAAAAAAACCTGTTTAGTAAAGGATCCATAATATACTAGAAATTAAGTAAAAATATGTAATTACTTAGCACATATCAATGTATTATTTATCTTTAATACATAAAATATCAAAAATTCCATTTAAATGGCAATAAATATGGTATCAATTTCTGCTTATTAGCCTGTTTTCCTGTTTCATTGTAGTTGGCTCTGCCTATTTTTGTTTCATAAATCTACCTGAAAGATATCTATGAACCTAAGACTAAGTAACTGAGGAAAGGGGAAACTTGTCAAATAGAAACTAAACATAAATATATAATAAGAAGAAACTGCCAAATTAAAAAGAAGACAGAAATACATGTCCAAAATATTATCTATATTGGCCATCTGCACAATCTTAACTCACAAGTTAATTGTCACCATTTAACTTCATTTTTCCACATCTTTTTACTGAGTAATAGTGAGAGTAAGAGAAATTTCCAAGTTCCTGTCCTTTCTGATCCATTGATTTGTTCTATGACCTCCTGTCTTGACACTGTTAGACCTCAAGTTCACAATCTATAAAACCGTTCCTGTTAGATTTACTTTGGACCCAGTACTCTAGTCTCTGGGATACTTTAGGAGGATAAAAAGGGATGACACATCCATCCCACATCTTTATAATAGGCAGTTCAAAATAATTCATGTTTTCTATGTCACCCTGTAATCTGGATGTTTTTTCATGCATTATACTTTTAATTACTTTTAATTCTATATAAGTTTAAAAGTTTGCATTATTGATGATTTTTAAAAATTATCTTCAATAAAAATGAAATAATTTAAAGTGCAGCTGGAAAACTACAGAAAATATCATAGAATACATGATGGTAAAATTATATTTGTACAATAAATATTTTTAATTTTTTGTCCTTGCAGGGAGGCAAAATGTTCTCTTCTAATGGCACTGAAGAAACAGATAATATCTAGAATTCTCATCGCAAAATATAATCTTCACAGACCCCTTATATAGGTTTAATATGCTAGTCTCCTCTTTGTAGATATGAGCATTTTCGGTTCTCTGATGTACGTGTTACTAAGTAGAGAAAGTGAAAATAAAGGTTAACCATAATGAAGACTGAGATTTTGCTCAAAAATACCCATCAGAGAAAACATTTTATGTAAATTTGGTGAAAAATATGTCCATCTATACTCATGTGCTCTCATCTCAACTTCATTAATCTTTATGCCTTTAGAAGGCCTTTGCAAGCATCATAATAAAGATTCCTAGAATCATCTCCAAACCTTCTTTGTTCTTTATTTGTGCTTCTTAAGTACTAAATACTATCACATCAATATTGTAATATCATGAGAAGATTTTTAAAATTATTGGATTCCTAAATTTAGAATTATTAGTAATGAGATCAGTGCAATTGATTATTTAAAACAGCCATTTTATATCATCATAATGAAAAAGTTGCTTTATTTTATTAAAACTGGCAACCTCACCTTCATTTTAATTATCAATATTTATTTTATTGAATTTAAATATATATATATAACGGTGCAGAAATATTATTAAATTAAGAAGGCAAAGTATAAACACACATGCCCCCAGTTTAACAACCACTTTAAGGGTCCTTGTGAGAAAGTCTTCCTCACTAGCCATAGAAGTAGGATTAAGACAGGCTGAACTCATATTTTCTTACCCCACTGCTAAGTATCTGAAAGTCTATTCTCCTTCCCTAGAAGGTAACTGATCGTACCTCACATTTCTTCTTCAAACATTTATGGGCCATTTATTAAACCCAGGAAATGTCAGCAGAGGGACTCAAAAGTCAAAAGGTGTTTTATTAATGTTAAATATATTATGTGTGGTTTAGAAAGTATAAACTGCATTTCAAAAAATAGATACTGGCTAGAATATTAAATCTATATTAATTTTACAATTAATATATAATGTATAGAATATATTTATATGCAGTACATTTGTACTAATACAACCGAATTAATATAACATAAGACTTTGGAATGCAATTGAATCCAATAATTGAAATACAAATCATACAATAGTATATATCATTAATACAATATATTTAGAGGAAAGAATTTGAAGAACAAAACTTTCCATTGGTAACTACCTTAGTTTTATGTCTAGGTTTAAAGACCTAAAATTATTTTCCTAAAATATTACTCTGAAAGTATCTAATTATAATTTTGTAACCTAAGCAATAAAATACAAGTATAAAATCATATTTTATTTAAAGATGACTCAAAATTGTTTGACTTCTAAATATGCAGGCACAGTACCTCCAGAATCAATATGCGTTGTTTGTTTAAAACGGTATGAAAAGAAGCAACCCTTTTTTTTCTTTAAACTGTAGATGCATTAGATTGTTTGGTATTTCTCCAAATGTCTTAGTTTTTTCCCCCTTAAGGATATTCTGCAAAGGTCATCTCTTATTTTAAATGAGAGTTAAAATATTTAGGTACAACTATTACATTATATTTTATATTATTTTGCTTTACTTGTATGAGAAAATAGCTGTGAACAATGTAAAACATCATGATTTATTGGTCCAAGGGTCATAGATTTGGATTAAATGGTCGGGAACATCTATCAGTTAAGTTAGATGACTCACAGATCAACTATTGATTTATCTTTATATACAGTATTTTGATGTTTGAAGAATAAGAGTAAAAAGGAAATTGTTCTTGGTAAATGAAATTCCAATTTCAATTGTATAATTCAGGGCTAAACTATCACTTTCCCTTATTTTACTAAGCAATTAAAGTAAGATACTTATTTTAAATGTGTTTGATGTCTGCCCTTTTGTCCTACATAAAATAACATCCTCAATGCTGCCTACATGGTTTTATCATCTTAATTGTTAAAAGCCCCAGGAAAGATTCTACCCATCTATCACATCTATATTGTACTTCTTCCATTCTGCCCTTTAAAGTACCCTCACCACATTTTGGACACTTCTGGTGGAGGCAGCAGTACAGTGCCTTTCTAGGAACCTCTGTATGAAAAATTTGGTTTGCTGTTTGGGTTCTAATATTCTTGTGCATTGTCCCCCTGGTGTATCTCAAACAGTGTAAGAAAAAAGATATTGTACAGGATATATGCATACTGCTACTGTACAACATTAGAGTAACAGAAGGCCAGGCAGGCTCCAGTTTTATATGACGTCTGGCTAGCAATCAGTATGACGTCTGGCCAACAATCAGGTTTTCGGTAGTGACAGAAGTCTTCATTAGTTCCAGATTGCAATTCTTATGTTAATTGTATGAGATGTCAATCCTGCTTAAAATTTGGCAATAGTTTCAAATTTTATCTTTAATTCTGAGTGTTTTGACTTTTACTAAATATTCATAAAAGCCTTAGAGAGAAAATGGTGTTTTAGAAGCAAAATCTTGCTATGGTCAACTAGCTATTAAAAGGGAAATATAATTCTCTTTCCTTATTGTCTGCCACAAACACCAAGATTCAAGTTTATATCAATATAAAATTGGGTAATGATATTTTATCTGGACTAGTATTGAAATATACAGTTACATATTAGCAAGTAGATAAAAATATCCTTTCCTTTGAAAATGTATACACATACATGTCCACACATAATATTCTATTTTATTTGCACAACGTCTGAAATCCACATTGGAGATAGTAAAAAACAGAAGTTTTACTTGAATCCGTAGACATTTTAATCAATGACATGAAGAAAAATTTCTGGATTTCTCCATCATAAAGAAGATAAACAAGATTAAATAAAATAAAATGATGCAAGAGAGGATAGATATGACAAAAATCTTTAAAGTAAATAATTACAGATATTTCTTAGAAAGGAGCTTGATGATTAAAACATAAACAAAAGCAAATTATAATCAATAAATTTTTCTAAAAATATTAAAAGAGGAAAATATAAAGGGAAAAATAAAATCTGTGAAAATGGTTTGAAGAAACTTACTGTGCTTAGGAAGAAGAATAATATGAATATGATGGAAGAAAATGAATATGAATAGATACCAGCAAACGCTTTGAACTACAAAGATTTTTTTTTTTTTTTAAATGCTCAGGACTTATTGGCAAGGAAAAGAATCGGGTTATTTACAAAGGGAAAAATTCATGACAGCCTCCGATGTCTATAAGAAAGTAAACATAAAACAGTATTACAGATATAAAACACTAATTTTAATCACATCATATAACATTTAATATTAAACTGGGCATTTAATATTATTGGATAACAATTTAATTATATGTAAAATTTAATATTAAACATATTGACTTGGTTAGAAAATATATACAAAAGATGCCATTAATATATATGTAACAGAAATTTATAATAAATGGATGGGAAGATATATTTAAGCAAATGCAAATAGAAAATATATACAGTAATTTTAAATTTGCAGTTAAAGCAAAATATTTAAGCAATTTTGAAGATGAGCTCTTTTGAATGCATAAATCATGGTTATATAAAACCAAAGAAACTACTCAGCATTTGATAAATAAAACACAAAAACATACATATATACCCAAAAATAACGTATAAATAAAATAAGCATTTTCAAATATATGTATTAGTCCAAAAACAAGAACTTATTTTTATATATCCTAAGAATAAATTATATCCCAAATCCTAAAACCTAACATTTTATACATCACAGATTAGCCAAATTAATTTCTTAATGAATTTTCTTTCTTTTTTTTTTGAGATGGAGTCTCACTCTGTCGCCCAGGCTGGAGTGCAGTGGCATGATCTCGGCTTACCGCAACCTCTGCCTCCTGGGTTCAAGAGATTCTCCTGCACCATCCTCCCTAGTAGCTGGGATTACAAGTATGTTCCACCACGCCCAATTAATTTTTCGAATTTTTTAGTAGAGACAGGGTTTCATCATATTGGCCAGGCTAGTCTGAACTCCATACCTCAGGTGATCCGCCCGCCTCGGCATCCCAAAGTGCTGGGATTGCAGGTGTGAGCCACCACACCCAGCCTCTTAACAAATTTTCTAAAAATAAAACAAGCTGCTGCACTCTTGCCTGCCACCCTGCCCGACCACTGCACCAGTGCACACTTGCCTGTGGACACCCTACCACACTTGGTGGTGCACACTTGTCCATGGCACCCTGCAGCAAGGATTCCTTCATGATCCCCTTACCTCCCTGCCAGAGTGTTGTTGCTAGCAGAGGAGAATACCTTGACCCCTCCAGCACAGCAGGGGGCAAGAGAACAAAGGCTGGCCTGGTCCCAGCCTTCCTGGGGACTAGAGACGGGGAGAATGAAAACAAGCTGGAAAACATACTTCAGGATATTATCCAGAAGAACTTCCCCAGCCAGGAAATACAGAGAACACCATTAAGATATTCCATGAGAAGATCAGCCCCAAGACGCATAATTATCAGATTCTCCAAGGTCGAAATGAAGGAAAAACTGTTAAGGGCAGCCAGAGAGAAAGGCTGGGTCACCTACAAAGGGAAGCCCATCAGACTAATAGCGGACATCTCAGCAGAAATTCTACAACCCAGAAGAGATGGGGGGGCAATATTAAACATTCCTAAAGGAAAGAATTTTCAACCCGGAATTTCATATCTAGCCAAACTAAGCTTCATAAGTGAAGGAAAAATAAAATCCTTTACAGACAAGCAAATTCTGAGGGATTTTGTTACCACCAGGCCTGCCCTGCAATAGCTCCTGAAAGAAGCACTAAATATGGAAAGGAAAAGCCAGGACCAGCCACTGCAAAAACACACCAGAATATAAAGACCAATGACACTAAGAAGAAACTGCATCAACCAGAGTGCAAAATAACCAAATAGCATCATGATGACAGGATCAAATTCACACATAACAATACTAATCTTAAATATAAATGGGCTAAATGCCCCAATTAAAAGACACAGACTAGCAAATTGGATAAGGAGACAAGACCCATTGGTGTGCTATATTCAGGAGATCCATCATACATACAAAGACACATTGGCTCAAAATAAAGGGATGGAGGAAAATTTACCAAACAAATGGGGGTGCAATCCTAGTCTCTGACAAACAGACTTTAAAACAACAAAGATCAAAAAAGACAAAGAAGGGCATTACAAAATGGTAAAGAGAACAATTCAACAAGAAGTGTTAACTATTCTGAATATATATGCACCCAATACAGGAGCACCCAGATGCATAAAACAAGTTATTAGAGACCTACAAAGAGAGTTAGACTTCCATACAATCATAGTGGGAGCCTTTAACACCCCACTGTCAATATTAGACAGAACAACGAGACAGAAAATTAACAAAGATATTCAGGACTTGAACTCAGCTCCAGATCAAGTGGATCTAGTAGACATCTACAGAACTCTCTACCCCAAATCAACAGAATATATATTCCTCTCAGTGCCAAATGGCACTTACTATAAAATCGACCACATAATTGGAAGTAACACACTCCTCAGCAAATGCAAAATAACTGAAATCATAACAAAGAGTCTCTCAGACCACAGTGCAATCAAATCAGAACTCGGGACTAAGAAACTCACTCAAAACCACATGATTTCATAGAAATTGAACAACTTGCTCCTGAATGACTCCTGGGTAAATAATGAAATTAAGGCAGAAATCAAAAAGTTCTTTGAAACCAGGGAGAACAAAGAGACTACTTACCAGAATCTCTGGGACACAGCTAAAGCAGTGTTAAGAAGGAAATTTATAGGACTAAATGCCCACATCAGAAAGCTAGAAAGATATCAAATTGTCACTCTAACATTATAATTAAAAGAGCTAGAGAGGCAAGAGCAAAGTAATCCAAAAGTTAGCAGAAGACAAGAAATAACTAAGAGCAGAGAAGAACTGAAGGAGACAGAGACACAAAAAACCCTCCAAGTAGTCAATGAATCCAGGAGCTGGTTTTTTGAAAAAATTAACAAAACAGATAGACTGCTAGCCAAACTAATAAAGATGAAGAGAAAGAAAAATCAAATAGACACAATAAAAAATGATAAAGGGGATATCACCAATGACCCCACGGAAATACAAACTACCATCAGAGAATAATCTATGCAATAACCTCTACGCAAATAAAGTAGAAAATCTAGAAGAAATGGATAGATTCCTGGATGTATACACCCTGCATAAACCAGGAAGAAGTTGAATCCTGAGTAGAACAATAACAAGCTCTGATATTGAGGCAGTAATTAATAGCCTATCAACCAAAAAAAGCCCGGGACCAGATGGATCCACAACTGAATTCTACCAGAAATACAAAGAAGAGCTGGTACCATTCCTTCTGAAACTATTCCAAACAACTGAATAGGAGGGACTTCTCCCTAACTCATTTTATGAAGCCAGCATCATCTGATACCAAAACCCGGAATACACACAACAAAAGAAAGAAAATTTCAGGCCAGTGTCTCTGATGAATATCAATGTGAAAATCCTCAATAAAATACTGGCAAAACAAATCCAGCAGCACATCAAAAAACTTATCCACCACGATCAAGTTAGCTTCATCCCTAGGATGCAAGGCTGGTTCAACATATGCAAATCAACAAACATAATCCATCACATAAACAGAATCAAAGACAAAACCACATTATTATCTCAATAGATGCAGAAAAGGCTGTTTAAAAACCCAACATCTCTTCATGTTAAAAACTCTCAACAAACTAGGTATTGATGGAACATATCTCAAAATAATAGCAGCTATTTATGACAAACCCACAGCCAATATCATATTGAATGGGCAACAGCTGGAAGCATTCCCTTTGAAAACTAGTACAAGAGAAGAATGCCCTCTCTTGACACTCCTATTCAACATGGTATTGGAAGTTCTGGCTGGGGCAATCAGGCAAAAGAAAGAAATAAAGTGTACTCAAATAGGAAGAGAGGAAGTCAAGTTGTCTGTGTTTGCAGAAGACACGATTTTATATTTAGAAAACCCCATCCTCTCAGCCAAAAAACTTCTTGAAATGATAAGCAACTTCAGCAAAGTCTCAGGATGCAGAATCAATGTGCAGAAATCACAAGCATTCCGTTACACCAATATGCAAGCAGAGAGCCAAATCATGAATGAACTCCCTTTCACAATTGCTACAAAGAGAATAAAATACCTAGGAATAGAGCTAACAAGGGATGTGAAGAAATTCTTCAAGGAGAATGACAAACCACTGCTCAAGGAAACAAGAGAGGACACAAACAAATGGAAAAACATTCTATCCTCATGGATAAGAAGAATAAATATTGTGAAAATGGCTGTACTGCTCAAAGTAATTTATAGATTCAATGCCATTACCATCAAACTACCATTGACATTCTCCACATAATTGGAAAAACTATTTTAAATTTCATATGGATTCAAAGAAGACCCCATATAGCCAAGACAATCCTAAGCAAAAACAAAAAAAAAACAAACAAAAAAAAAACAAAGCTGGAGGCATCACACTACTTGACTTCAAACTATACAACAAGGCTACAGTAACCAAAACAACATGGTACTGATACTAAAACAGACATATAGACCAATGGAGCAGAACAGAGACCTCAGAAATAACACCACACATCTACAACCATCTGATCTTTGACAAACCTGGCAAAAACAAGCAATGGGGAAATGATCTCCTATTCAGTAAACAGTGCTGGGAAAACTGGCTAGCCATATGCAGAAAATTGAAACTGGACCCCTTCCTTACACCTTATACAAAAATTAATTCAAGATGGATTAAAGACTTAAATATAAAACCCCAAACCATAAAAACCCTAGAAGAAAACCTAGGCAATACCATTCAGGACATAGGCATGGACAAAGTCCTCATGACAAAAACTCCAAAAGCAATTGCAACAAAAGCCAAAATTGACAAATAGGATATATTTAAACTAAAGAGGTTCAGCACAGCAAAAGAAACTATCATCAGCGTGAACTGGCAATCTACAGAATGGGAGAACATTTTTGCAATCTACCCATCTGACAAAGGTCTAATATCCAGAATTTATAAGGGACTTAAACATATTTAAAAGAAAAAAACAAACAACCTCATCAAAAAGTGGGCAAAGTATATGAACAGACACTTCTCAATAGAAGATATTTACATGGCCAACAAACATATGAAGAAAAGCTCAACATCGCTGATCATCAAATGCAAACCAAAACCACAGTGAGATACAATCTCATGCTAGTCAGAACAGCTATTATTAAAAAGTCAGGAAACAGGCCAGGTGCAGTGGCTCATGCCTGTGATCCCAGCACTTTGGGAGGTTGAGGCGGGTGGATCATGAGGTCAGGAGATCCAGACCATCCTGGCTAACACAGTGAAACCCCGTCTCTACTAAAAATACAAAAAATTAACCAGGCATGGTGGTGGGTGCCTGTAGTCCCAGCTACTCAGGAGGCTGAGGCAGGAAAATGGCCTGAACCTGGGAGGTGGAGCTTGCAGTGAGCCCAGATTGTGTCACTCCACTCCAGACTGGGCAACAGAGCAAGATCCCCTCTCAAAAAAAAAAAGAAAAAAAAAGTCTGGAAACAATAGATGCTGGCAAGCCTGTGGAGAAACAGGAACATTTTGACACTGTTGGTGGGAATGTAAATCAGTTCAACCATTGTGGAAGACAGTGTGGTGATTCCTCAAGGATCTAGAACCAGAAATACCATTTGACCCAGCAATCCCATTACTGGGTATAGACCCAAAGGAATATAAATCATTCTACTATAAAGACACATACACACATATGTTTACTGCAGCACTATTTACAGTAGCAAAGACATGGAACCAACCCAAATGCCCATCAATGATAGACTGGCTAAAGAAAATGTGGTACATATACACTATGGAATACTATGCAACCATGAAAAGGAATGAGATCATGTCCTTTGCAAGGACATGGATGAAGCTGGAAGCCATCATCCTTAGCAAACTAACACAGAAACAGAAAACCAAACACCACATGTTCTCACTCATTAGTGGGAGTTGAACATTGAGAACACATGGACACAGTGAAGGGAACAACACACACCAAGGCCTGTTGACATGTGGGGGGTGAGGGGAGAGAACTTAGAGGATGGGTAAATAATAGGTGCAGCAAACCAACATGGCACACGTATACCTATGTAACAAATCTGCACGTTCTGTACATGTATCTTTTTTTTTTTTTACAGAAATAAAGGAAAAAAAATGGGTATACTACCGAAAGTAACTTACAGATTCAGTGCTAATCCTACCAAACTATCAATGACATTTCTCATGGAATTAGGAAAAAATTCTAAAATTCGTATGGAACAAATAAAAAGCCTGAATAGCCAAGGTGATTCTAAGCAAAAAGAACAAGGCCTGAAGCATCACACTACCCAATTTCAAACTATACTACAGGGCTTCAGTAACCAAAAGAGCATGGTACTGTTACAAAAATAGACACATAGACCAATGGAACAGGTTAGAAAACCCGGAAATAAAGTCACACACCTACAACCATCTGACCATTCTGGACATAGGCTTTGGCAAAGATTTCATGAGGAAATCTCCAAAACCAATTGCAACAAAGACAAAAATAAACAAGTGGGGCCAAATTAAACTAAAGAGCTTCTGTACAGCAAAAGAAACCATCAAAAGAGTAAACAAGTAACATGCAGAATGGGAGAAAATATTCCCAAACTATGCATCCGAAAAAGGTCTAATATACAGAATCTACAAGGAACTTAAATCAACAAGCAAGCAACAAAGAACCCCATTAAAAAGTGGGCAAAGGATATGAACAGACACTTCTCAAAATAAGAGACACACATGGCCAACAAGCATATGTAAGTTGCTCAAATCACTAATTATTATTGAAATGCAAATTATAGCCACAATGAGATAACATCTCACACCAGTAAGAATGGCTATGATAAAAACATAAAAAAAAAACAGATGTTGGTGAGGTGGCAGAGAAAGGGGAACACTTATACACTTCTGGTGGGGATGCAAATTAGTTTAGCCACTGTGGAAAACAGTCTGGAGATTTCTCAAAGAAACTTAAAGCAGAGCTATTATTCAACCCAGCATTTCCAATATGAAGTATATACCCAAAGGAATGTAAATTATTCTACCACAAAGACACCTGCATATGTATCTTCATCACAATGCTATTCACAATAGAAAAGAAAAAAAATCAACCTAAATGCCCATCAATGGTAGAACAGATAAAGAAAATGTGGTACATATACGCCACGGAATACCACACAGCCATAAAAAACAATGACATTGTGTCCTTTGCAGCAACATGGATGGAACTGTAAGCTATTATGCTAAGCGAATTAATGCAGGAACAGAAGACCAAATACTGGATGTTCTCACTTATAAGTGGGAGTCAAACAGTGAGTACACATGGACATAAAGATAGGAACAAGAGACATTGGGGCCTATTTAAGGGGAGAAGGTGGAAGGAGGGTGAGGGTGGAAAAACTACCTACAGGGTACTAGGCCCACTACGTGGGTGATGAAATTATTTGTACACCAAAACCTAGTGACATGCAATTTACCCATGTAACAAACATGCACATGTAACCCTGGAACCTAAAATAACAGTTGAAAAAAGAAAAAAATGCAAAAACTCTGTAACAGCCATATTAACAACTGTTCAACAATTGTCATTTGAAAAAAAGACACAAATATCCAGTTTCAGTAACGTTTTTAATGAATAAAAGAAATATGGAGAAGCTGTAAAATAATTTTAGAAAGCTTCTTATAATTCTATATTAATACAACTTAAGTATATAACACACATGAACCCTTTAAGAGATTATGAGTAACATGTATAACAAAAGAAGAAAAGCTTTAATTGATCAATAAATCTGGAACACCTAGGAAAAACTGTTTCAAAAAAGTAATCTAAAAATGGTGCAAATCTGAATCAATTATAAGTGACTTATTTTAGAATTTCAAAAGGGTTTCCATAATCTGTAATGTATGTCAGCACATAGAAAAAAACTGAAAAACTCTCATACTCATGATATTAAGTGAGCATACCAAAATCATGTAAAACACAAAAGTTTACCGTAAATTAGGAAAATGATCAATGGAATAAAGACATAATTCGCAAGATACAAACTATAAAGAGTAATTGATCTATTGTTAGTATTTAAATTACTTTTAATCAAGTAAATTAAAATTAAAATTGTACATTAATTTGCTTTTCTACTTGGAAAATACTTTTCAGAAATATGTTACGTATTCCTGAGCAGTAAAATGGGCAACTTCACACATGCTGATAAGAATATAAAATGGCACATTTCTGAAGGGCAGTTCCATGATATACATAATGAAAATTTCAAAGATAAAAATTATTTCAGCCAGTAATTCCACTACAATAACTGTTTATAAGAAAGTAGTTAAATATGTGCACAAAAATTTAAGTACATAATTTTCATTCTTACCATCTTTACAGTGGCAAGAAAACTGAAATTATGTTAGGGTACAACAAATATGTGATAGATTAATTATTTTTTGATGTATCCACATCATAAAATCATATATTTATATCAGTTTAGAATAATATTCCATTATGTAGAAAACACTTATGTTAAATTAAAAATAGAATGTATAACTGTATGACCCAATAATGCTCATTTTTTAATTGACAAATAAAAAATTGTATATATTTATGGGGTACATCATAATGTTTTGGTATATGTACACATTGTGGAATGGCTAAATCAAGCTAATTAACATACGTATTACCTCACAAACTTATTTTTTCGTGGTGAGAACTCTTAAAATCCACTCTTTTGGCAATTTTGAAGATACACTACATTGTTGTTAACTATAGTCACCATAATGTACCACAGACCTCTTTCAATTTGCTTCCCCTGTCAAATAAATTTTGTATCCTTTGACCAACATCTTCCTAATAATATTTAAAGAATTATAATTTAGTTATATGTATATAAAAATATAAAAAGATGTCAGATTGGACCTTACCTGGTAAGCGGGTCTGGAGCTAATATATGGTTAAAGAAAATGTATCAAATATCAATCAATTGGTTAAAGCAAATGCAGAGAAGGGAGGCTAACATGTCCTGTGGAATTTACTAGGACATGACTAAACTCAAACTACTACCAGAATCTCGTCCTCCCTCCTCTCTTCTCCCTCAATAAGCCACGTATGGGAAAAACTGTGGTAAACTGTTAACCAAGGAAGGGAGGAATAATGCTCTTTACCTTTCCAAACTCGAGTCAAATAAAGGGGCTTCCTTCAAGGCAAATAAAATGAATCCAGGGGAACTACTCAAAGGGATTAGGGGCAGGGCGTAGTCTTATAGGAAAGACAGACTAGCGTCTTATTTCACACTTTTTTATATAGTAAATTGCACTTTGCCTCCTACATTCATTTAAGCAAAGGCTGAAGGGACTCAGAGAAAAACAGTAGATCAGAGAAGCATCTATGGAATTGGCTGCAATATCCCCTGTGATGGTTCATATTGAGTGTCAACTCGATTGGATTGAAGAATGCAAAATATTGTTCCTGGGTGTGTCTGTGAGAGTGCTGCCAAAGATTAACATTTGAGTCAGTGGACTGGGAGAGACAGACCCACTCTCAATCTGTGTAGGCACCAACCGATCAGTTGCCATTGCAGCTAGAATAATGCAGGCAGAAGAACGTGGAAGGATTTGACTTGCCGAGTCTTCCAGCCTTCATCTTTTCCCCGTGCTAGAGGCTTCCTGCCCTCAAACATCAGACTCCAAGTTCTTCAGCTTTTGGACTCTTGGACTTGTACCAGTGGTTAGCCAGCAACTCTCAGACCACAGACTGAAGGCTGCACTGTTGGCGTCCCTACTTTTGAGGTTTTGGCACTTGGACTGGCTTCCCTGCTCCTCAGCTTGAAGATAGCCTATTATGGGACTTTACCTTGTGATGGTGTGAGTCAACACTCCTTAATAAACTCCCCTTCATGTGTACATATCCTATTGGTTCTGTCCCTCTGGAGAACCCTGACTAATATATCCCCATTTGTGAGATTCCTGTGGGTAAAGTATAGGGCACTGTGGTAGTGGGGATGGTGATGTGCAAAGTGAAGAAGTCCTGCACAGAAAACCTCCAAAGAGAGTGAACTGTGCAGTTGGAGGCCCCCAAGGTTCTCCATAACAAGCACACACGAGGCTCAAAATTTGCAGTCCTGCCACGAAGTATGTTGTCAGGTGACCCGTGTTAGTGAAAAGTCCTCTCCCATTCCTACAAGAGGAAAGTAGTGAAGACATTTAATTATCCCAGAGGATGACTTATCTGTATTCCGGGTCATATGAGCACAAGTTTAAACAACTTTGGATGGAAAAGGAAGAGGTCACAAAGTTTTCAACTGAATATGGAATTGGAATTTTTCAAAAGACTAGACCCAATTGAAATTTATAAAAATTGAAAGAAATTAAAATCTACGGATTTTCCAAAGAGGTCATTTAGGAATGAAGAAAAAAAAAAAAAAAAAAGGAAATTCACCAACATGGTAAAAGGTTATGATTGGAGAAAACTAAAACCATTTCTTTTCTGGAGTCCACTGATTAAAAATTGTTTAAAAATCAGTTAAAAGTAATTGTTTGACAAGAAAATGAATAACGGAAAAATAGCCTAGTATTATCGCTTATAAAACTTCACATAATAATTTTGACTACAGTCTTAGAAAGGACTATGTAAGATAATTTATTCAATAACCTGGGAGTGGGGGCAGAACTCTTTATAGCTAACATTTTATGGCAGCCCTAAGTTGGTCAGCTTAATTAATTTCTATCTCAATTAAACTAGCTAATGTCTAACACTTAGCCTTAGAATTTTAAAGACTAAATTATCTATTAAATCTATGACATGAAAATTGAAGGTTTCAGCCAATTATCTGGATAAATATAAAGTACTGCTTAAGGATAGTTCTGGCCAACTCCACACGTCCCTTTGAAACAGTTCTTCAGGTTAAAGGATGTTGACAATTCCTGGAAGCAAATGCAGGTTCCCGATTTTATGACTTCATTTTCTTTGCCTCTGTAAAATCACAGGGATCACTCATCAAACAATAACCAGGACATGTACTTGCCTAGATCCTAATGATTCATTATAACACAAGAATCTGGGGAAATAGGGCTGGAGCCAGACTGGTATTAAACTCTAGCTCTGCCCCTTCTTGGCTGGGTGACTGGGCAAGTTATGTGACTGTGCCTCAGCTTCTTCATTTTTACAAAGGGGCTAATAGCTGTTTTGCTTGATAGGGTTATTATTAAAAAGAAAACCAAATAAAATACAAAAATCACTCAGAATATAAGTATTAACCAAGATATTGATTTTGAGAGATTATTACTGTATATAGCTATTGACCAAAAACTAAAACAATCAGTATTTCAGAAAATTTTAAAAAAGTAATAAGCATCAATTGTCCTACCTTTTCCTAAATGGTACTCCTATTTTCACCTTCATACCTGAACCATATTATTTTAACATCCTGATGTTTTTCTGGATTATATTTCAATAATTATGCAGCTCAGTATAAGAAATAGGTATTAAGAGATTGCAGATGTATGTTCTTTACATAAAATATCATACTTCTATAATTGAATAGAAGCAAAATTCTTTTTCCTCTGTTAACAAAAAGATATATACTTGCTTTCATCATTGAATGATTTTTTTTTTTTTTTTTTTTTTTTTAGTTTTACATCTGGGAAACAAGGTATATTGATATTGAAGCCATATTACACTGGAATTTTTATATAATATTCTCTCCCCTTTACATATCTTACATTTTATTATTGCAAATATTGAAGCTGAAATTAACTCAAATCATGTGTTGATGCAGGAATAATTTAAGTTATAAAATTAACTCAGAAGATTATGTGTAAACTGTGATTGAAACAGACTCTCCCGTCTTATAGAACTATAATTTCTCTGCAAAGTGAAATCCAACCAATAATTAGCATTTACCGCTGGGCACGGTGGCTCACGCCTGTAATCCCAGCACTTTTGGAGGCTGAGGCCGGCGGATCACGAGGTCAAGAGATTGAGACCATCCTGGCCAAAATAGTGAAACCCCGTCTCTACTAAAAATACAAAATTTAGCTGGGCATGGTAGTGCGCGCCTGTAGTCACAGCTACTGGGGATGCTGAGGCAGAAGAATCGCTTGAACCTGGGAGGCGGAGGTTGCAGTGAGCTGAGATCGCGCCACTGCACTCCAGCCTGGACAGAAGAAGACTCTGTCTAAAATCATACTAATAATAAGCATTTACCAGTAATTTATATAAAAAGCAGGAATCAATCTCTAATATAATTTGCCTGTGATAAAAATACATCTAAAATCCCTATTGCTGGTGGCTTGCATAGAGAGACGGATAGAAAAAAAAACAAAAGAAAGACTGGTTGAGAGAGACAAATGTGGAAGAGAAGGTAAGATAGAAAAAGAGGGAGAGGGAGTAAGGGAAGGAAGAAGGTGGATTAAGTTTAGTTAGTAGTGCAAACATCGCAGACCACATTTTCCGCAGTCATTTATGAGCTAGGGGTTAGTGAGGACAAGTTATCCTTTTATTTCACGGCTAATCACCATCAAGAAAGGGAGAACCTTTGGGAATATTTTAATTGGGAAAGTAGCATACAGTTATACATGGGTTTGTTAATGCCCATAATTGTTTTCCAGAAAGAAATAGATACATACATATTTTTTACTTTGTTTAATACATTAAATATAAATCCTGTGCCTTACACGAGGATTGACTGAATTTCAATTTGTCCTGGGTTAGAAATTAGAAAGAAGACTCATAGAACACCGAATAGACCCAGTTTACTTAAAGTATACAAATGAAGTAATGTAGCATTTATCCAAACAGTAATTGTATCAGGAGTCTTTGCAACATCTCAGATGTAGCTTCTTGGCCCCCTGCCTCAGGAGAAGTGCTGTATTGCAAGAGCTGAAATTAAAACAAGCTAATGTAGATAACTCAAATTTAGGAAAGCAGCCTGTATAATTTTGCACTTAAATCTTATACTGTTTCAAGTAATCTCTCTTGGAGGATATGCCAATTGAGCATAGCTACAATCTACCAATCAGAGGTTTAATCATGAATAATTTTGGTACCTGAGTACAATCTGCTTGATACAGCATGAACAAAGAATGCTATGTTTATTTTAACTTAGTACTTGTTAGAAGGCAGAATTGCAAAAAAATATGGAGTCATGTTGCCAGATCTCCGTGGATTTGGCATAAGAGCAGATCAAATGAACAAAATATTGAAGTCCAACTTTTTTTAAATATTTAAGCATTATCTACAAATTTTATGTATTAGAAAACTTTAATTGAGGAATACTTTATAGGAGGTCTGCAATATATTACTAGAAGTGAAGCTAAAAGGGTAACAAATCAAACTTGTCAAGATCATTCATTGATTCCTTTTTTTTTTTTTTTTTTTTGAGATGGAGTTTCACTCTTGTTGCCTAGGCTGGAGTGCAATGGCGTGATCTTGGCTCACCGTAACCTCCACTCCTGGGTTCAAGTGATTCTCCTGCCTCAGCCTCCCGAGTAGCTGGGATTACAGGCATGTGCCACCACACCTGGATAATTTGTACTTTTAGTAGAGACAGGGTTTCTCCATGTTGGTCAGGCTGGTCTCAAACTCCCTGCCTCAAGTGATCCACCTGCCTCGGCCTCCCAAAGTGTTGGGATTATAGGCGTGAGCCACCGCACCCGGCCCCATCCATTGATTCTTGATCAGGATTTAGCATTAGGATTACTTTCCTTTGAAGATGCAAAACACTTGCCATCAGGCTGAGATTCATTTTAATAGTTAAACTTATTAAAATGTAATGTAGGTACCACTTTCAGATCCCAAACAGGGTCTGACAATAAGTGCTCAATAAATAAACAAATATTTGTTAAGTTAATTAATTTGTTAATTACAGTTTTTTAGAGCATTCATGTTTTTTAATTTTGGAAACCTACTTTGAGTCCCCAAATGTATAGCATTGATTCAAAATCTTGTTTTACAAGCATTACAAAATCCAGTGCCCCAAAATCATGATATGTTGACCTGTTCTGCCAGTATCATTAAAAATGTATGCATCCCTCATTAGTATGTTATGACAATTAATATCATTGAGAAAATTAATGTCCTAGGCAATGAGGACTTGTATCTTCACTATCAGTTCTCCTTTTTTAAGACATTGGCTAAAGAAACACATTGATCATAATATGCAAACATTTATTTTTTTCTATTTGGTCACTGTTTGTGACAACCAATGCTTATTAACTGTTGGACCCAGTAAAATCTGTCACATGTAATTGATATTACCAGAACTCATCAGGTTCTTCTTTTCCCTGGTATAGTTATGATAGCTTCTAAAACAACTAATGTTATAGTCAGTTGCCAGCGTTTGCTGGTTCCTGCCTTTACCCTGTCTTTCTTATTTTTGTATCACAGTTACTTCTATTTTTTATTATCTAGTATGAGGACGTACAAGTCATAGTGGGTAAGTTGGCTATGTAATAACCCTCAAACCTTAAAGGAGTGGCAATGTAAATGTTTATTATTCATTTATGTCAAAAAACAAATAGTCCCCAAAAGTAGGAAGAAAAGGTTAAAATTTGTGCAGTCATTCAGAGACACAGGATGACTGAAGCTTGGCCATCTGTAATACATGGCTTCAAATTCAAAATGGTGACACCCAGTCAAAAGAACAGGGAAATAAATTGAAGCACAGCTCTTAACTGCCTCACATCAGAAGCGACATATCACTTGTGCTCAGAATTCATTGGTGGGAATCAGTCATAAGACCCCGGGTAATCAAAAGGGTTACAAAACATATTTTCACAGTGCCCAAGAAAAGGAAAAAGTTTGAGGATCATCTGGTCAGTATCTGACATTAATTTCACATAAATGTGTGGATGTTACAGATTTGTTCTTTTATCATCATCATCCTCATCATCCTGATACAAAAATTGCCATGATATTTCCATTGTGAACTCTCACACAGTTTCCTGAAAGGATGCTAAGTCTAAAAAAATTATTTTATTCCAGGCAATATGAAGATATTGGAGATTCTTCCTGCTTTTTTATTTACCAAAGACAGCAATGTAACTAAGTTCTTGCTTCATTTTAAATAGTAGTAAAATTCAACATAAGGGCACTAGGGATACACATGGGCCAAGATTGCTGCAGCTACTGGGTCAATTTTAGCAGTGACATAATGGAAGGGATCTATATTTGAGATGACCGAAAATTTATTTTTCGATTTAATATATATTCCTGTACTTTTTGTATTTCTTTTTTTACTAATAGGGTTTTATTAACAAACTAAGGCTTTTTTGTGACATTGACAACAGTTACTTTGAACATGAGTTAAAGCCCTGTCAGGCTCCATTGAGAGGCTAATCAGAGTCTTCCACGTGAGTGATGTTTAGGTCCAGTCACTTGTGACTGTAATCAGAAAGCTGGTCTGACTTCTGTGACAGCCGAATTGTGTCAAAATTGTCTTAAAGATATACTATATTCTCTTACAGGTAGAATTTAACTTATTGTTTGCTTTCACAAATTGTTATAAAACTCTAAAACTTTATGTAACTAAGTTTTGGGTTTCCTTTTACCCTTCACACTTTAAAGAGAAAACCATCATCACTTATTTTTATTACTGAAGCCTAAAATTCTAAAAGTCATTTTGTGTGTTTCATTTGCTGGGCTTTTTCTATTCCCAAATTCATTCATATGCAGAATTACCCATGATATTCTGGAGAAAACAGGATGTCATTCTCTAAATGAAACACTTGGAAGGAGGATTATTTCTATTTCAAGCCTCCAGTTTATTTTAATTTATTTGCTGATGGAGCCAAGATCTGCAAGGAACAGTTCCACATTCTCATGCTGATTCTAAGTGCAAAAATCTACATCATGACCTTTGTATTAACAGACACAATATATCTTTAAAAATAGAGCATTCTAGCTGTATGTGCCAAGGCCCTAGTAGATTCAAATCTAAGCAGACATTACTACAGAAAAGCTTCAGTCTTGAGAAGAGCAGCTTTCACACAAGTGAATGAGAATTTAAAGAAAAAAAAAGAACAAAAAAAGAAGAAAGAATACTAGGCTTAAAATACATTGTCAGAGTAGCAGCATCCAAAATACAGTGAAAATATATGCCTCAACTTAAGCAGTTTTTGTCTGTCACTCATTTCATGGTTTATAATCACACTCAAGGGAATAATATCAAGGCGATGCTTCTGTTTCCTCAGAATCCATTTCTCCCAGGTGCTCCACTCTATCTCCATGAGTAATCTTCTGCTTGGCACTAAAGGGAGACTGAGTCTGCTACTCATACTGGCTTGCGCTGGCTCCTAGATGTTGTCAAATCAGTGACTTAATGTACATTCTCTCTGCTTGTGTTCACTCTTCACACTCTTCTAAGAACACAGAACAAGATAAATAACCACCAAACATATTTGGAGTAAGCTATATGATGTAAACATATTTGGAGTAAGCTATATGATGTAAAAATAATTGAATAGCAGATGTTTTGTTAATACATAGGTTGTCACTGATTAATATATCCTTGGAGGTGAACATAATTATTTCAAAGAGGGGACTGTTGAAATCATTAAGCATGTGGTCTCTGGGGGACCAGACAGGCTCTTAAAGGAACTGGCTCTTAAAGGAACTATTTCCTCAGAGGGTGGGGTAATAGATCCTAATTACAGCATCAATTAACAGTGTACAGCAGTTCATGGTTTACTTCAGGTGACTTATTTAATACATCAACCTTGTGAGTTAGATGCCATCAGTATTATCTATAGTTTTCAGCTGAAGAAATGAAGAGTTGCAGAATTTAAGTGATTTAACCTGTTTTAGAGTTAGTATGTACCAGAGTCATCATTTTATAAAACTCTGATCCCAAATCTTATGTTTTTATCTTTTTTCTAATATGCTAGTGATTTTCAGATTGTATTCTGCATTGATATGGGTCTCTGAAAAGAAACTTCAGGGGCCACTATAAGGAGCAAGTAGAGACGCAAAGCAAATATGAATTCAGCGCCATCCCTCCCTATATCCATCAAAGCAACTCCGTTTTTATTGGTTGTTTAAATTGGGGTTTTATGTAAGATTTCATTTAAACATTAAAAAAAATAGTTCCAGTAACAAGTCAACAAAAACAACAAGATTTTAGTACAAAACATTGTACTACATCTTGTTTCTTTTTCCAAACAGAGACTGCTCAAAGTGATTCCTCAGTAAATAAATTTAGTCTTTCAAGTTTACCTAGGAAAACACAGAGAGGGTTAAGATCGAGTTTTTGTTTGTTTGTTTGTTTTTAAGAGACAGGGTCTCACTCTGTCACCCAGGCTGGAGCGCAGTGGTGCAATCATAGCTCACCTCAACCTCAAACCCCTGGGCTCAAGCGAAGATCAGGATTTTTTTTAAGGATAGTATATTCAGGTATATTTTTTTCGGTGCTAATTTTGTTTAAAGTAGAAGTTGTTGCGTCATTGGTTTAACAAATGTCCTAGTTATTAATGCCTATGGGGAATCTGCACAGTGTCTCCTCTATGAGAAGATAGATCCCTTTATGACAAGACCCCAGTTCTTGTTCATAGATGATTGAATTGAGGTTGACATCTAACCCAAGTTGGGCCAATTTTATTACCTCCCCAAATAAAAAATAGATTGGTACAGCAGGTTAAAGCTGGAAGCTGAGTCACCTTTATAGTGTAACTTCACAAACTACAGAATTGTCCAGCTTTCTGTTCATTCTGAAGCCTTTGATTTTTGATGCTTCTTCCTTTGATTCCTTGACATTGCTTGTTAGCTCAAGGTTTTGTTTTCCTTTTATTTGCAACCAAAAATATGTTACCTAAGAAAGCAGTAATTTTAAAAACTAATTGGAAGCAGTTGTGTTCTGGAATTCAGAGTTGTTTCCCTTTATTTTTATTCTTTCTTATTAATGAATTGAAGAAAATTACTTAATTCCTATTATACTTTATAATGTTTTTTAAATCTGTCAATAAATAAGAGAATTTTCTTAATTTATTTCTAGTATATTTTATAATATATGAATATAGGTAAATTTTTATCTCTATTAAGTCTATTAAATAAATCAATAGGAATGTTCTTCAGATATTAAATCCAATTTCTTTTTTCTCAATTTCTACCTCTAATCCTAGAAATGTATTTTCATATTTGAGGAATCTTCACTTTTTGTATGGTTATCATTCTGCTAAAACATTTTAAAGCAGGTTAATTAATTTTGTAATATTATCTCAAGTGTGATCATTACTGCATGTGACATTTTACCTAAGTCCATATATTAAAACAGGACTATTCTGAACTGTTCAACATGTAATGTAAAAGCCCTATTTCACATCACACTCTATTAACAGAAGTATGAAAAGTGTAAAATGAATAACTGTATATGAAGGAAGATTTTACTGATGATGACTAAGTTTTTAAAATTTTATTGTATTTCACAGTATATTATTTTATTAACCTAGAGGAAAGGAGGACACCTTGCACAACTTTTAGCCCCCATCATTATTCAATTAAATAGACTATTTGGAAAATAAAATTCTCATGGTAAACTGCTGAATTGGGTCATTCTGAAAGTCTTCTAATCATTTTTATGGTTTTTTCTTAATAGTTATACATTATTGCCTTATGTTCCCTTGGTTCAGGTGTCCATCAATTCACAACTTATTACAATAACCTCCCAACTGTCCTTAATATCTCTGGCTCCTTTTTTCCTTGCCATCTCAAATCCATTCAACTTATGCCCAACCCATAAATTATTCCTCATCAACACCAAATTTACCTTTCATCAGCTTGCTAAAAAACAAACAAACAAAACTATAAAAGTACTTTAATCCCATTTTCAGAAAACAATTTAATACTTTGGAGAGGCATGCAGTGGTCTCTGAATTGATATCATTTGGCCCAACACACACTACTTTCATAGAACCAGGCATCTTTAATACATTTTATTCTAATCCTCATAATAAGTTTGTTAAGACCATTTAGTTATTCCTGTTTTATAGCTGAAGAAACTGAGGCCCAGAGAATTTAACTAATTTTCCTAAGTTATATGGTAGAGTCATCTGACTTTGAATCCAAGTCTGTTGGGATTCCATGAAACACTTCATGAAAAATAGATCCCAAGGTCAAATAACTTTAGTAAAATAAAGTATGATATATATCCATCATGGAAATTCAAAATTTCCATTATCATTTTAAATAACTTAAGAGATATACAATTATAAATGTATCCTAATTTGATTAATTTTGCATTTTCCAAACAAATTGGACCTCACTACCTTTTTCATGTCTCACTAATATTACCACTAGTAGACTATTGTAGAATTATTTTCTTCTGCCTAATAAATATTTTGTCTTTGTGGCTTTACTGGGAACTTCTCCCTACTCTCTGCAGCCACAGTTATACTCCCAGTTATATATCCACCCCTTCCTATCACAATGATAGACACATTACTCAGGTTGTTCAATGAAAATACCAGATACCATGGACACAGTACGTATTTAAAAACTAACAAATGATATAGCCAAAAACCATTAGAATCTTTCCTGAGCATTAGAAAAGTTACCTTTACACAGGCATCTTTATATCAAATGTGTGTAGAATAAAGCCAAACAAAGTCAAGAGATAGAATAAGTAGCTGAGATATCCTAGGTCCAACTATGTCTACAATAAACCTTGCCCTCAAATTCGCAGACAAAAAGACCAATAAATTCTCTTTTGGACTAAGTTTATTTGAAATGAGTTTCGGTCACTTGCAACCAAAAATTGTCCTGACACATAAAAAGCCTGTGACATTTGTGTACCACACAATGTACACTGTCAAAAACTGCACAGATCTGTGCTAAAATGCATTTAATTACCTTCATAACACTGTAGATCCAAATAAACAATTTTTTTCTAGGTTATCTCCCTTCAACTATCATTTCTTTGTGATTTAATGCATACTTAACTACTCATCAAATGACAGAGGCTTTCTTCCTTCTTGCTGTTTATCATCAAATATTTACCCATAATAAGCTTTAGTCATATTGTTATTTAGCTAGTTACTATAATCCAGTTGTAGGTCAGATTTCCTAGAAGCTTTGCCCTGAATGGGGATTCTTGTGCTAGCCACTTATTAAGGTGCTGTGCTTAGGTGAAACATAAAAGCAAGTGAGAAAAATAGAAGGGAAGAAGCTTATGAAGATGTACATGCAGATAAAATCTAGCCTCTGTCTCCTCCCATAGGGAGTTCTAACTCAGGAATGTTTAGAGTCATCCTACACTGAAGCAAAATGTCTCCCTTTTATTTAGGTCAATTCTAAAAAGAATATAACTGCAACTGTTCCCACCAACACTCACAGAAAGTGAGAGACAGGTGCTTTCAGTCCAGAAAAGGTATGCTGGCAAGGCTACAACAGAGTCAACTGCAACCTCCAATTCCTTCCAACATGTCCTTGAAATAGTTTTGAGAAACTGCATGGTATAACCTAGAAAGAATTCAATTATTACAGTAAGATTGATCTAGGTTAAATTTCAGCACTGGTGCTTAATTTTTTGGTAAACTTGGACAAGTCGTTTCACATCTATTGGCCTAGGAATAAGAATACATTCCTTTCTTTGTAATGATAAAAGGTAACATATTTAAAGATTTTGCCACATAAATAGGCACTGAATGGCCCATGTTAATGATACGTAAAATTAAGCAGCTTGGTGGTTTTTAAAATCTCAGTACTAGCTAAAATAACATTTATTATTTGATATACAAAAATAATTTATAAGTAAATTTTTACTGAGCCTCTTCTTGAGAACAACAAAATCCAACAAGGTTTACATATCTAATACCCATTAAACTGCTTTACAGTCTTCATTCTTCCTCAATCCTGAACTGTACACCACAAGGCAGCTGCTTCTAACATTTCAGTCCTTCCTCCTCTAGGCTCCCCTAAGCTACCCCATAGATCACAACCTACAATAGGCCATCTTGAATTTTTCCTTCTGTATTTGTTTACTAAATCTGCCATAACAAAGTACCAAAGAGTAGGTGGCATAAATAATAGAAACTAATTTTTTCCCACCTTTGGAGGCTAGAAATCTGAGATCAAGGTGTTGGCAGAGTTATTTCTTCTGAGAACTCTCTCTCTCTAGCTTTTCCATGGCCATCTTCCCTCTGTGTCTTCACATGGTCTTCCCTCTGTGTGTGTCTGTGTCCTAATCTCCTCTTCCTGAAAGGACACCAGTCATAATGAATTATGGTGACCCCTCGATGACCTCACTTTAACTTCATCACCTCCTTTGAGGCCCTATCTCCAAATATGGTCATATTTTAAGGCACTGGGAGTTGGAACTTCAACATATGGATTTTGGGGGGAACACAATTCAGACCATAACACCTTTGCTTTTCCTGTAGCTAACACTTGCCAGACACTCTGTTTACTCCCGTGTATATTGTGTTAGCCTTTCTGACGTCACAATGTCTGCTTGTTACTCTTTATTGTGATATGCATAAAAATGACCCAGGAGTTAGTCTGGCAAAGGAAAATGCTCATGGGTATTTATTGGGCAGGTGAGAGGGAGCAAATATGAATGGTCATGAATTTAAAATTTTTCTGTTACATTTTATAATAAAAATACATTTAAAATAATTTAAAAATAGATCTTGTGGAAACACATCTCATTGAGACTCAACATCAGTAGTTACCATCTTATGGGGGAGATAGGAGACACTGAAATAATTTATTTTTGGAACCTGAGAATATTAGTTGAGAAGAGTATGACTGTTTCATCTTTTTCTCCGGCAAAGTTTTGTTTTACTTTAATTATAAATCCAGAGTGGAAAAAATAGACTGAACTATTACAGAGATGGTGTTTACTCTATAAAATTTAGTTGTCTTAAAAACAGATAAAATTACCGGATAGAAAATGACTAGATCAAGATTATTTTGTTTACATACATATTATATCTTGATTGTAGAGCGCTTAGAGTTATATTTGCCTTTAACTTTTGCCTGAAGGCAGCTTTAGAATTGGGCAGACACAGGATATCTGAGAAAGAGAGGATCTCTGACAATTTTGTAGTGGGAGAGTCAGCTACTAGGTTGCCTACCAGGGAAAGAAGTCATTTGTCTGATGAGAACAGCTGTAGCCTCCAACTCAGAAGAATAGAAATCACTGTTGAAAAGAAGCACCCTAAGAATCAAAATCAAAACCAAAATAATGAGGAGATGAGAAGTAGAGACTATCAATTTATAAATGTTTAAAACTGAAAGAGAGAAAGAGAGAGAAACAAAAGACTAGCTATTAATATTTGCATTTAGGTTAACTCCCATTTTTTCTGTAAGATGTTCATCATACTTTCTCTTTATTTTATAAGCAATTTTCCAGTGTCTACAATGATTATTCCAAAATAACCCAAAGCTTTCAATTCCCTTATTTCTTTCCAGTATAAATTTTTAAAAATGAGCTCAATAGTTCAGACCCTTCGGAACAATCATTAACTTACCAGTCTTTTTATTATTAATGTCCTTTTCTTATATCTTGTGCTCCCTTTTCTCCAAAGTATTTGTAAAATTCTATTCTCTTCAAGTCCTTGGCTACCATGAATTATTTCTGCCTTTTTTCTTGTACTGAGACCTACAAATAATGTAGCATGTCTTTGTTAAGTTCATTTTTTGCATTTTCAATATCAGTTTTTATTATAATAACAAGAACCATAATTAGATTTCTATAAAATTATTCTAATGATTTATAGATATAACTTGTCATCATCATCTATATAATTACATATTATATATATGATATATATGTAATATTTCCAGGCTATTTGGAAAATATAAACACATAAGAACCATCTAATTTTTTATGGATATATATGTACGTATATAAATTCATATATAATGGTGCTTCACATGTTGCCTGTGACATTATATACTAAGACTAGCAATACATACATACTAGAAATATTTGACAAGATACATAATACAGAACTTATTTATATTGTGTTACTCCCACTTAAAGTGTAGGTAATATTTACTGGAGTAATAGAAAATGCTACCTAGATTTCCCTACTAGACAGCACTCCTCTGGCCGCTGGGATTATTGGCTGCTGATGGCTCTTCTCAGGAAATAATTCTCAGCTGAAAAGAATATCTTTATCCAAGGTCACATCTCCCTCCTGGAAGTCAGCATGCATCCAATGACTAATTGATGTAGAAATATAAACACCTGATGTCCTTGCCTCAAATTGGAGCAATTCTAAAACATTGTTCCATCTCTAGAGCTCCCATAGGAGCAACTGAGACTTTTGGTGCAGCTACATCACTTTCAATTCTTTCCTCTGTCCAAGCCAGCTTCCTTTAATTCTCCACAGATGTTGACCCTGAGGGCAGCTTGAATAAATTTTCAGCCTGCAAATCTCTGCCTCAAAATTTGTTTCCCAGGCTAACCACCATAAAACTGTTGGTACGAGGCATGGACCAAGGAATCAGGCTCTAAAATAGGATTTTGGAACTGGACTACCTCACACCCAAGGGCAAAATAAGACTCCATTGGTTACAGACTGTTGTGATGCATGTGTTAAATTGTACAAGTAGTGAACAGAGGTAAGATAGGTATGCAGTAGGAGGTTTAATATTTGGGTTTTTAAAAGGTTTCTTGGAAGTATATATAATAAGAACAATGGTATCCTGTTAACTCTTGCTGAATGCCATTTATGGACTGGAAGAAGATAATAAACAGGTGATTAATAACCTAAGTAAGTGTGGAAGGAGAAGTTTCCTTGGTAGCATAAAAAAAGACTTATCTTCTGCAGCCGGAGGGCAGAAAAATCCTAAGAAAGAAGCCCACGGCTTAATTATAAAGAGTAGCAGAGTTCCGGGGAATACAGGGCAGATAACTCTAATGAATAAGGCCAGGACCTAATTATATGAGTAGTGAAGTTCAAGGAAGGCTTATTCTTAACCTGCTTTCAGTGCCCCTATGCCAAGCACTGGTTGGGAAAGAGTGAGTTATTGAGAATTGGCATGGGGACACCTGTTTTGGTGCACTCAGAATCTTGAAGCTCCAGAATTCACTGAACTCTTCTGGGCCTGCAAGAGTGGCCAACTTCTTACTGTTAGAGGATAGACGTATATTCTTGATGAAAGCTATGGCAGAAGCCAGTGCCTTTTAACATGTGTACCCTTTAGGATCAACCCACATGACCGATCACCAATTACTAGAACGAAATCACAACATGCCCAGGAAAGTTCTGGGCATGCTAAGGTAGGGCAGGGACTACATTTCAAAAGAGAGGCTGGACCCATAGCCATTATGTTTCAGATAGTATATGAGTCTCTATTCTAAATGTGCTGGATCAAGGGTGCTGAAACATGAGGCTGAATAAGGAAGAGGTTATTATATGCAAACATTGTCCTGTAATACAGAATATAACATTCTGGCAAGGATCTCAGGGAACAATACTAACATACTATTTTTGGAAGCATGGAGAAAGTAATGGCTCCCATTAAGTTAAGTAGAAATGCCTATGGCAGACGCTGAAAGAAAGGACCAAAGTCCTTGAAGAAGTAGCTGTGCTAGAGTGGATATACTACATAAGACTGAAAAACCCATTAGTTACCTTTGTTTTGCAGAAAAACTTGAAGGACATCTCATTGCGCAATATGGTACAGAATGTACTAGAGAAGGGAACACTGTCATCTCTGTATACTTTAATGGCTACTATCAACAGGGTTGATAATAGTAGATACTTTTATATTCATAGAAACAATGGGGATTGCACACCCCCTTTCCCCCAATAAAAGAAGCCAGGTGGAAGCATTTGACTATTAGAAGCAAGTAGAGTTATAATTATCCTAATGAGAGACAAGGTTGAAGTAGAAGACAAGAAGGCCTTACTACAAACAAGCATATATGTGGTTAATAGAGCATAGTGTCCCTCAGGTCAAGAAGGTTGGATAGCCAATGAGGTTATTGTTTGATTTATACAATCGAAAGAGAAAGAGCCTGAGTGCAGTGGCTCACGCCTGTAATCCCAGCACTTTGGAGGGGCTAAAGCAGGTGGATTGCTTGAGTGCAGAAGTTGAGGACCAGCCTGGGCAACATGGCAAAAACCTGTCTACACACACAAAAAAAAAGCCAGGTGTGGTGCTGCATGCCTGTAGTCCCAGTTACTTGGGAGGCTGAGATGGGAGGATCATCTGAGCCTGGGAGGTGGAGGCTGCAGTAAGCCATGATCCCACCACTGCACTCCAGCCTGGGCAAGAGAGTGAGACCCTGTCTCAGGGGAAAAATAAAACTGGGGGAAGAGAGAGAGAGAGAGAGTGAGAGAGAGAGGAAGAGGATAACCATGATATCAAAGCCCATTGTCTCAATAAAGTCATGATCCGTTGTTGAGTGTATATACCTGAGCCTATTTCCATACCCTTACCCTGCGGACAGAAGCAGATGCCAGGTCCTTAAAAAGGAATAACTCTGCAACACCACATCAAATACAGAAATGACTCTCCCTACATACATTTATTTGGGTAACCATACGCTGAAAAGAAGCATACTACCTAAACATGTGAAGAATTATTGGATACAGGGCCTTAGCATTGCTAATCGGAGGCCTGAAGCATCATCACGGTCTTTCAGTTAGTAAGGGGAATGTAGTTATGACCTTCTTTCCTAGATATTTATATGGAATAGACATACTTAGTAGCTGTCAGAACCCCTACATTGGTTCCTTGCCTATGCATTAAGATTCATTATAATTAGGAAAGCCAAATGAAAGCCACTGAAACTGTCTCTGCTCCTCCAATCTAAGAGAGTAAATTAAAAACTGCATCTCAGGGAAATGGCAGAGATTAGAGCCACTCCTAAAGACTGTACGAGGTGGTAGTACATTTGATAGCCCCATAAAATACACTGGACTTCCCTTGTAAACTTAAAAAAAAAATCCACCCTCCAGATGGATGCTGGAGATGACAGTGGATACTGCAAACTTCACTAAGTGGTACCTCCACTGTAGCTTCCCTGCCAGCTGCGATGCCTTAGCTTAAACAGATTAACACAGACTCAATTACAAAGTAGTCTTTATGATTTAAAAATTATAATATACCAAATCATTTTTCCAGCCCTATTATAAAATATGTCCAGAAGCAGTTGAAATTCAACTGGATAAGACAATTGTACTACTTCTGATCTTGGTCTTTTGTCGTAATATAGTCCAAAGAGACTTAGGCATCTTGGTCATTCTATTGTCTCAATATATCAATCATAATATTTTAATAAGACTGAGCAAGGAGGCACAAGTATATTACAGGCCTTGGTTGAAAAAAATGCACATGATTTTATAGGGTGGAACTTAAACCCGGTGAAGATTTGGAATCCTCAGCATGTAAGTGAAGTTTTGGGGAACTAGTAGTCCAGAACATGCCTTCCACATTAAATAAATTTGTTGAATTTTTATCCCTTCCATCATTAAGAGGGAAGTGTTTTCCTGGTTGGCCTCTGAGTTTCTGGAGACAGTATTTTCTAAGCTTGGGAATACTGCTCCAATTTGTTCAATAATAGACATGAAAACTGCCAGCTTTGTGTAGGACCCAGGCAGGTTCAGGTTCTGGTACAAGTGGCCCTGAACCTTGTGTCACATATCTCAGCAGATTCTCAGATGTTAGAGAGTCATACAGTGTGGACTCTATGTCAAACCTCAATAGGAAAATCACAACATAGATCCTTACAATTCTGGAGCAAAGTGAGTCCATCTGCCGTAGAAAATTATAAACCATTCTCAGAACAGGTCCTAGCATTCTGCTGGAGTCTGGCAGAGATAAAGCTGTTGGCTGTAGGACAGTAAATGACCATGCTGCCCAGAATTACCCATCCATCTTGAGCTGGGTTAGCCAGATCCACCAAATCATGATTGCAAGGCCAGCAGCCATTCTTTGTAAGATGAATGCGTTCATCTAGGACTGGGAAAAACCAGGGACAGAGGCACAAGATAATGGCGTAAGCATGTTGCCTGGATCCCCATGGCATTTACCACTGTTGCACTGACATCTCTCTTTCCCATCTCACCTTTGGCCACATGAGGTGGAGTAAAGTCTCAAATCACCAGGTGACAAAAGAGGAAAAAGAACAAGCTTTGTTCATAGATAGGTTTTCTCAGTACAAGAATGCAGGCTAAAATAGTCTGCTGTTATATTCTAGCCCCATTGAAAGACAGAAGTAAGGAGGAGTCTCTGAATAGGCAAAGCTTCAGGTGGTATGCTTAGTCAGCACTTTGTATGGAATGATAAATGGCCCAAGGAAAAACATATAAAAATACATACAGTGACAACTGGCTTGGCTAATTGGTCTCAGGCCTGGAAAGAGAAAAATTTGAAGATAAATGATAAGGAGGTCCAGGGAAGAGGCATGTTGCAGACATTGAAGTTGGCACAAAGGGCGAGGTTCTTTGTTTTGTTTATTTACTCTCACCAGAGTATCTGCTACAGAAAGGGCACTAAACAACTAGGAAGGCAGAATTACCTGACTAGTAATCTGACGTGATCAGCCAGTCTCTGTCACTGTCTAACCTAGACATAATAAATTAACAAAGAACCATGGTGGTAAGGATGAAAGATACTCATAGTGACAGCTGCATGACTGCCCACTCCATAAAGCTGATTCCATTACTCCTGTTGCTAAACATATAAGTTGCTTGCCACAGAGACCAACACTAAATCTGGATATGGTGTCTACCAAAAAAATTAAAAAAATAAAAAATAAAATAAAAACAGCCATTTGGTGGCACATTGATTACATTAGACTCCTTTTACCCTGAAAAAGGCAATAGTTAATTTTGAATGGAAATGATATATATCTTAAACATAAGTTTGTCTTTTGAGCTTAGAAAACATTTGATCCACTGACATAGACTGAATATAATCATTGTCTTGAACTAAGGAACCACTTTATAGCAAAGAGGGTACAATAGGAGGCACATCACCATTGAATCAACTGGTTTTATCAGATACCACACTTCCCAGAAGCTCTTGACATGTTGTGTCCTCACATGTATATATACAGGAACCTCTGGTGGGAGGAGTGACAGAATTATGTATAAAGTTATCAGTTGCTTACATTATTATTTTAAGAAATAAGATCTACATTTACCATATTGAAACACCTAGAAAGAGTGAGAATTTCAACCTTGATCTCTTTGATTTGCCATTTTCTTTTCACTATGAATCACTGTCTTTCCATATTTGCCCCTATGTAAAAAACTGTATAAACAGGAAGAGCAGCAGAAATAGTGTCTCAGGAATAAATGAACAAAATTGCAGGTTAGTGCCGTGTTTATATGCAATGATTTTTCACATTTGTTTTAATATTGACAAATTAGAATCAATCTAAATATTCATCAATATGGAATTGGCTATATAAAATATGGCATCTACATGTGATCAGTAAACATGTAACCATTTAAAATCTGATTTTTAAAATTTTTTTAATTTTTTAATTTTTAATTTTATTATTATTATACTTTAAGTTTTAGGGTACATATGCAGGTTTGCTACATATGTATACATGTGCCATGTTGGTGTGCTGCACCCATTAACTCTTCATTTAACATTAGGTATACCTCCTAATGCTATCCCTCCCCCTCCCCCCACCCCACAACAGTCCCTGGTGTGTGATGTTCCCCTTCCTGTGTCCATGTGTTCTCATTGTTCAATTCCCACCTATGAGTGAGAACATGTGGTGTTTGGTTTTTTGTCCTTGTGATAGTTTGCTGAGAATGATGGTTTCCAGTTTCATCCATGTCCCTACAAAGGACGTGAACTCATCATTTTTTATGGCTGCATAGTATTCCATGGTGTATATGTGCCACATTTTCTTAATCCAGTCTATCGTTGCTGGACATTTGGGTTGGTTCCAAGTCTTTGCTATTGTGAATAGTGCCACAATACACATACGTGTGCATGTGTCTTTATAGCAGCATGATTTATAATCCTTTGGGTATATACCCAGTAATGGGATAGCTGGGTCAAATGGTATTTCTAGTTCTAGATCACTGAGGAATCCCACACTGACTTCCACAATGGTTGAACTAGTTTACAGTCCCACCAACAGTGTAAAAGTCTTCCTATCTCTCCACATCCTCTCCAGTACCTGTTGTTTCCTGACTTTTTAATGATTGCCATTCTAACTGGGTTGAGATGGTATCTCATTGTGGTTTTGATTTGCATTTCTCTGATGGCTAGTGATGATGAGCATTTTCTCATGTGTCTTTTGGCTGCATAATGTCGTCTTTTGAGAAGTGTCTGTTCATATCCTTTGCCCACTTGTTGATGGGGTTGTTTGGTTTTTTTTTGTAAATTTGTTTGAGTTCATTGTAGATTCTGGATGTTAGCCCTTTGTCAGATGAGTAGACTGCAAAAATTTTCTCCCATTTTGTAGGTTGCCTGTTCACTCTGATGGTAGTTTCTTTTGCTGTGCAGAAGCTCTTTAGCTTAATTAGATCCCATTTGTCAATTTTGTCTTTTGTTGCCATTGCTTTTGGTGTTTTAGACATGAAGTCCTTGCCCATGCCTATGTCCTGAATGGTATTGCCTAGGTTTTCTTCTAGGGATTGTATGGTTTTAGGTCTAACATTTAAGTCTTTAATCCATCTTCAATTAATTTTTGTATAAGGTGTAAGGAAGGGATCCAGTTTCAGCTTTCTCCATATTGCTAGCCAGTTTTCCCAGCACCATTTATTAAATACGGAATCCTTTCCCCATTGCTTGTTTTTCTCAGGTTTGTCAAAGATCAGAGAGTTGTAGATATGCAGCATTATTTCTGAGGGCTCTGTTCTGTTCCATTAGTCTATATCTCTGTTTTGGTACCAGTACCATGCTGTTTTGGTTACTGTAGCCTTGTAGTATAGTTTGAAGTCAGGTAGCGTGATGCCTCCAGCTTTGTTCTTTTGGCTTAGGATTGACTTGGCAATGCGGGCTCTTTTTTGGTTCCATATGAACTTTAAAGTAGTTTTTTCCAATTCTGTGAAGAAAGTCATTGGTAGCTTGATGGGGATGGCATTGAATCTATAAATTACCTTGGGCAGTATGGCCATTTTCACGATATTGATTCTTCCTACCCATGAGCATGGAATGTTCTTCCATTTGTTTGTATCCTCTTTTATTTCCTTGAGCAGTGGTTTGTAGTTCTCCTTGAAGAGGTCCTTCACATCCCTTGTAACTTGGATTCCTAGGTATTTTATTCTCTTTGAAGCAATTGTGAATGGGAGTTCACTCATGATTTGGCTCTCTGTTTGTCTGTTATTGGTGTATAAGAATGCTTGTGATTTTTCTACATTGATTTTGTATCCTGAGACCTTGCTGAAGTTGCTTATCACCTTAAGGAGATTTTGGGCTGAGATGATGGGGTTTTCTAGATATACAATCATGTCATCTGCAAACAGGGACGATTTGACTTCCTCTTTTCCTAAATGAATACCCTTTATTTCCTTCTCCTGCCTGATTGCCCTGGCCAGAACTTCCAACACTATGTTGAATAGGAGTGGTGAGAGAGGGCATCCCTGTCTTGTGCCCATTTTCAAAGGGAATGCTTCCAGTTTTTGCCCATTCAGTATGATATTGGCTGTGGGTCTGTCATAGATAGCTCTTATTATTTTGAGATACGTCCCATCAATACATAATTTATTGAGAGTTTTTAGCATGAAGTGTTGTCGAATTTTGTCAAAGGCCTTTTCTGCATCTATTGAGATAATCATGTGGTTTTTGTCTTTGGTTCTGTTTGTATGCTGGATTACATTTATTGATTTGCGTATGTTGAACCAGCCTTGTATCCCAGGGATGAAGCCCACTTGATCATGGTGGACAAGCTTTTTGATGTGCTGCTGGATTCGGTTTGCCAGTATTTTATTGAGGATTTTTGCATCAATGTTCATGAAGGATATTGGTCTAAAATTCTCTTTTTTTGGTTGTGTCTCTGCCCGGCTTTGGTATCAGGATGATGCTGGCCTCATAAAATGAGTTAGGGAGGATTCCCTCTTTTTCTATTGATTGGAATAGTTTCAGAAGGAATGGTACCAGTTCCTCCTTGTACCTCTGGTAGAATTTGGCTGTGAATCCATCTGGTCCTGGACTTTTTTTGGTTGGTAAGCTATTGATTATTGCCTCAATTTCAGAGCCTGTTATTGGTCTACTCAGAGATTCAACTTCTTCCTGGTTTAGTCTTGGGAGGATGTATGTGTCGAGGAATTTATCCATTTCTTCTAGATTTTCTAGTTTATTTGCGTAGAGGTGTTTATAGTATTCTCTGATGGTAGTTTGTATTTCTGTGGGATCGGTGGTGATGTCCCCTTTGTCATTTTTTATTGCGTCTATTTGATTCTTCTCTCTTTTCTTCTTTATTAGTCTTGCTAGCGGTCTATCTATTTTGTTGATCTTTTCAAAAAACCAGCTCCTGGATTCATTAATTTTTTGAAGGGTTTTTTGTGTCTCTATTTCCTTCAGTTCTGCTCTGATCTTAGTTATTTCTTGCCTTCTGCTAGCTTTTGAATGTGTTTGCTCTTGCTTTTCTAGTTCTTTTAATTGTCATGTTAGGGTGTCAATTTTAGATCTTTCCTGCTTTCTCTTGTGGGCATTTAGTGCTCTAAATTTCCCTCTGCACACTGCTTTGAATGTGTCCCAGAGATTCAGGTATGTTGTGTCTTTGTTCTTGTTGGTTTCAAAGAACATCTTTATTTCTGCCTTCATTTCGTTATGTACCCAGTAGTCGTTCAGGAGCAGGTTGTTCAGTTTCCATGTAGTCGAGCAGTTTTGAGTGAGTTTCTTAATGCTGAGTTCTAGTTTGATTGCACTGTGGTCTGAGAGACAGTTTGTTATAATTTCTGTTCTTTTACATTTGCTGAGGAGTGCTTTACTTCCAACTACGTGGTCAATTTCGGAATAGGTGTGGTGTGGTGCTGAAAATAATGTATATTCTGTTGATTTGGGGTGGAGAGTTCTGTAGATGTCTATTAGTTACGCTTGGTGCAGAGCTGAGTTCAATTCCTGGGTATTCTTGTTAACTTTCTGCCTCCTTGATCTGTCTAATGTTGACAGTGGGGTGTTAAAGTCTCCCATTATTATTGTGTGGGAGTCTAAGTCTCTTTGTAGGTCTCTAAGGACTTGCTTTATGAATCTGGGTGCTCCTGTATTGGGTGCATATATATTTAGGATAGTTAGCTCTTCTTGTTGAATTGATCCCTTTACCACTATGTAATGGCCTTCTTTGTCTCTTTTGATCTTTGTTGGTTTAAAGTCTGTTTTATCAGAGACTAGGATTCCAACTTCTGCCTTTTTCTGTTTTCCATTTGCCTGGTAGATCTTCCTCCATCCCTTTATTTTGAGCCTATGTGTGTCTCTGCACGTGAGATGGGTTTCCTGAATACAGCACACTGATGGGTCTTGACTCTTTGTCCAATTTGCCAGTCTGTGTCTTTTAATTGGAGCATTTAGCCCATTTACATTCAAAGTTAATATTGTTATGTGTGAATTTGATCTTGTCAGTATGATGTCAGCTGGCTATTTTGCTCCTTAGTTGATGCAGTTTCTTCCTAGCCTTGATGGTCTTTACAATTTGGCATGTTTTTGCAGTGGCTGGTACCAGTTGTTCCTTTCCATGTTTAGTGCTTCCTTCAGGAGCTCTTGTAGGGCAGGCCTGGTGGTGACAAAATCTCTCAGCATTTGCTTGTCTGTGAAGTATTTTATTTCTCCTTCACTTATGAAGCTTAGTTTGGCTGGATATGAAATTCTGGGTTGAAAATACTTTTCTTTAAGAATGTTGAATATTGGCCCCCACTCTCTTCTGGCTTGTAGAGTTTCTGCTGAGAGATCAGCTGTTAGTCTGATGGGCTTCCCTTTGTGGGTAACCCGACCTTTCTCTCTGGCTGCCCTTAACATTTTTTCCTTCATTTCAACTTTGGTGAATCTGACAATTATGTGTCTTGGAGTTGCTCTTCTCGAGGAGTATCTTTGTGGCGTTCTCTGTATTTCCTGAATTTGAATGTTGGCCTGCCTTGCTAGACTGGGGAAGTTCTCCTGGATAATATCCTGCAGGGTGTTTTCCAACTTGGTTCCAATCTCCCCGTCACTTTCAGGTACACCAATCAGATGTAGATTTGGTCTTTTCACATAGTCCCATATTTCTTGGAGGCTTTGTTCATTTCTTTTTATGCTTCTTTCTCTAAACTTCTCTTCTCACTTCATTTCATTCATTTCGCCTTCCATCACTGATACTCTTTCTTCCAGTTGATCGCGTCGACTACTGAGGCTTCTGCATCCATCACGTAGTTCTCGTGCCTTGGTTTTCAGCTCCATCAGGTCCTTTAAGGACTTCTCTGCATTGGTTATTCTAGTTATCCATTTGTCTAATTTTTTTTTCAAAGCTTTTAACTTCTTTGCCATTGGTTCGAACTTCCTCATGTAGCTCAGAGTAGTTTGATTGTCTGAAGCCTTCTTCTCTCAACTCATCAAAGTCATTCTCTGTCCAGCTTTGTTCCATTGCTGGTGAGGAGCTGCGTTCCTTTGGAGGAGGAGAGGTGCTCTGATTTTTAGAGTTTCCAGTTTTTCTGCTCTGTTTTTGCCCCATCTTTGTGATTTTATCTACCTTTTGTCTTTGATGATGGTGATGTACAGATGGATTTTTGGTGTGGACGTCCTTCCTGTTTGTTAGTTTTCCTTCTAACAGACAGGACCCCCAGCTGCAGGTCTGTTGGAGTTTGCTAGCAGTCCACTCCAGACCCTGTTTGCCTGGGTATCAGCAGCAGTGGCTGCAGAACAGCAGATATTGGTGAACCGCAAATGCTGCTGCCTGATCGTTCCTCTGGAAGTTTTGTCTCAGAGGAGTACCCGGCCGTGTGAGGTGTCAATCCGCCCCTACTGGGGGGTGCCTCCCAGTTCGGCTACTCGGGGGTCAGGGACCCACTTGAGGAGGCAGTCTGCCCATTCTCAGATCTCAAGCTGTGTGCTGGGAGAACCACTACTCTTTTCAAAGCTGTCAGACAGGGACATTTAAGTCTGCAGAGGTTACTACTGTCTTTTTGTTTGTCTGTGCCCTGTCCCAGACGTGGAGCCTACAGAGGCAGGCAGGCCTCCTTGAGTTGTGGTGGGCTCCACCCAGTTGGAGCTTCCAGGCTGCTTTGTTTACCTACTCAAGCCTCAGCAATGGCAGGCGCCCCTCCCCCAGCCTCACTGCCGCCTTGCAGTTTGATCTCAGACTGCTGTGCTAGCAATGAGCGAGACTCCGTGGGCATAGGACCCTCTGAGCCAGGTGTGGGATATAATCTCCTGGTGTGCCATTTTTTAAGCCCATTGGGAAAGCACAGTATTAGGGTGGGAGTGACCCGATTTTCCAGGTGCCACCTATCACCCCTTTCTTTGACTAGGAAAGGGAATTCCCTGACCCCTTGTGCTTCCTGGGTGAGGCGATGCCTTGCCCTGCTTCGGCTTGTGCATGGTGCACTGCACCCACTGTCCTGCACCCACTGTCTGGCACACCCAAGTGAGATGAACCCGGTACCTCAGTTGGAAATGCAGAAATCACCCATCTTCTGCCTCACTCACACTGGGAGCTGTAGACTGGAGCTGTTCCTATTCGGCCATCTTGGCTCCTGGAGTCTAAAATCTGATTTTTTGTTGATTGACTTAGGTACAATTAGCAAGCAGTGGAGCCTAAGATACAAAACAGGTTACTCTCCCATCTCCTATGCTTTACATGCCATTCCAAATTAAGTATTTCATTTTATTTCTATGCATTAATATTCTATGTTGAAAAATGTAATCAAGTTCTGATTAGTAGTCACTGTACCTGGATACAATTCTCAAATAAGTTTTATCTCTTCTATTATTAAAAACTAATAAATTGTTCATCTTGTTTTTCTAAATATATCATAACATGGAATAATTCTCATTATATAACATTATGTTAAAAATCAGAATGAACATGAAATGTATAGCATGGTCTAACTGATGAACACCTATAGACTGGAGAGGGAAACTGGAGGCTTTGCCCCCAACATAACTCTTTCTCTTTCTATTTTTTTCCCATAAAAATTGAAAGTTAAATTTGGGTTCTTTTATTTTGAACACTTAAAAACAATTACACTTTAATAATATATCTACTATAACAGTAGTAAAATAAAATCATATATCCAAAAAAACTAATGTAGCATCACGATAAAATCTAATTTTGAAATTATCATTAAAGAATTTTAACTTTCTAATATATGTCAGTAATTTTCAACAATTACCACTTTAAAGGAGGTACTGTTTAAAATTTTGGGGGGCTATTGAAGGAGATGAATATTTGTCACTGTGCTTCTCATTTAACAAGGAATTAAAGCTTCAAAATGATTACTACAGGAAATAAGTATTTAAATTGTGCAATTTATTATTTAGAAAACCACTGTAGTTTAAACCTTTAAGTTTTCTATCCAAGTGATGTAGCTACACTGAAGACCAAGGATATGTGAAGGTTATATGCAAATACTATGCCATTTTATGTAGGGGACTTGAGCATCCTTGGATTTTGGCATCTGCAGGCATGCTGGATCCAATTCTCCATGGATACTGAGGGACAACTGCATACACACACACACACACACACACACACACACACACACACACAAATATTCAGCCTTCAAAAGATGATCCTACCATTTGCCACAACATAGATGGACCTGGAGGACACTCTACATGCAATAAGCCAGATGCAGAAGGAAAAATATAGCTTGTATGTGAAACACAGAGAAAAAAAACAGAGCATCTTCTGTTTTACCTGCTCTTCTGCTCTGCTCTTGGTGTCTGGCAGGGGAAGTCACCCAGCTGCAATAAGTTGAGAGTGAACTAGGAACCTGACTGCTTGTGAAACAGCCTTAAAATAATTCTCCTGATTTCAAATCTCTCTCATTTTCAGAAAAACCTGTAAGTGACAAGAGTTTTGGGGATTATGTGATATAAACTTGATTGTTTCTTGGTATTCCCTATTGCTGGTTTAAATTTTACTTTTAACAGGAATGCTAGTTAACTTACCACTTGTATTTCTGCAATTCAGTTTCGAAAATTGTGTTGGCAAGGTTTCCTTTCCTTTTTTTCTGATCTTGTGAATCTATATCTTAGTAAATGTATCCTTTTATTGTTTTAGTGGGTTTTCTGGAGAAATCAAATGTATATGTATGTATATGAATGATCAGCTGCTATATCAAAATAAGCATGTCCATATATAAACTTGTCTTTCTTCCCAGGGTATGTATCTTTTCCTGTTCCTTAATGGTCTATCACTCTTCTGATTGCTGAGGTTAGACACTAGTCCATTTCCTGTCTCCTACATTATTTTGCCTTATCCAACCTGCCAATCAATTTCACCATTTCTTCCTTTAAATAATGTCTCAGGACTTCCACTTTCTCTGCTTACTTGGTGTCTCTATTCTGGTTCATCTGCATGCCATTTAAATTCCAGCTCAGTAGACATGAAGCCAATTCAATAAATTTGTGTTAGATTACCCAAATAATACATTCCATGCACTCAATGATCCATTCAGAAATGAATGTTGGAACTGTTTCAACCTCAAATTAAGATAAAATCTGCTTTTATTGATTTAATCTACACAAGTCTCACGATTTATTGATAATCTTAAAAGGAAGGAGAAGAAACAAGAACCAAGTAAACAGTCAGTACTTTATTATTACATTATCAGTTTAATTCAATGGTTTTTGAAAAGCACTTTTCCCAATTTTTTAAGTTCATTTATCTATTGAGATCAAAACATATTAATATTTATTTAACATTGCTTAATTCATTCAATGCATGCATATTCTGTAACTATTATGTATCAGTTATTTTGCTTGGGTTCAGTTGTGTTTGGATGAGGATGCAAATTTAAATATGAAAATTTGTGAGTGACCTCCCAATGTTCAAGCCTAGCAGGAGTGGTAAGCTTTTATAAACAGGACACAATATGGTATGCTAAGTGCTACAATGGAGGTGGGAACAAGGCAGATGGGGTATAGAAAGAACATAATTTTAAGCTCCATCCACCTCAGCTCTGGGGTAAAGGAAGGCTTCTGAGAGGTTAAAGCAGTTGAAATTATTACAGATATTATTGAAGAGGGCATTGTAAGCAAAGACATCAAATAGCAAGGCAGGATGATGTGTTCCAGTAACTCTGTTTTGAATTATCATATACAATTCATCTTTGTATTTCTGTCACCTGGAATAGATCACAGCTCATGCTATATGCTCAAAATTTTATGAAATGAAATTTATTACGTATCATTAATTGAAATTAATGTACCGTACTTGTTGATTTCTTAAATATAACACAACAAAAGAGCAAACACTACAAGATAACATCCTTGGTCATCTGGTAGATATAATTTATCTTTGTTCTGGGAACTGTAGTCAATATTCTGCCGTTCCTGCCCTCAGAATGATGAACAGCCCTGTTGGAGAAGACTGAGACTTGTGCAAATAGCACATAATAGAACAATCTGTCCAGTATGTATGCAAAGTAGGAGGTTTTGAGTAACTGCTGTGAAGCAGAAATCAGGAAACAGGTTTATTCCCAAACTTCTCTCTAATTAGCTGTGTTAACTTTTTAGAATCAATTATTGTTTGTGTCCCATGTTCTTAATTTAAAAGAGTGACTTGTACTAGGTAACAACTAAATTTCTTTTCAGCTTCTAAGTTATACATATATGTCATTAAAATGATGAATAACAATGTTTCCTTGCCTCTATTCTTTCATAATTGTGTCTGGCGAGGACAGACTTTTGCTTCTAAGGTCAGCACAGAAAACAACTTTCTCTCCTAAACTCCCATGGAACTGTATTGCTAGCTGTGTTATTGTTTAGTGCAGAATAAGATTTAGGGTATAGGTTCTGGCCTGGCACCATTTTGTTTTATGGCTTTGCCACTAATTTCTGGTTGTATAATCTTGGAAATGTATTTTAATCTATCTGTTTAATTATTTATTCATCTATTTAATGGGAATTCTACCAATACCTACTTCATAAAGTTATTGCTGAAATGAGTTAATGCTCACTCTCAAAGTGTTTAGAAGAGGACTCAGCAAAGAATACATATTCAAAAGATAATTAATAAGTCATGATTACTTAAGATGTTTACAGTCCCATACCTTGCAAAAAGAATTAGTAGGATACAAGATCAATAAAGAGCTGAGCCCTTTTGTAGGTGTAATTGCCCAGAAGTGAAGTCTTACCTTCTTTTTCTCTGTAGCCCAAGTGTTTATTCTACTTAAATATTTGATGGGAGAGTGTAAAATTTTATTCCCCAAAAATACCTGAATGGAGCAATTATTCCTTTGTGTCCATTATAGTATTTAAAAAAATGCCCTCATCTGATCCTTCATCCATATAAGGAAGAAAAGCTGGGAACTAAGGTTAAATAAGCAAGACCAGCTACATAATTGATGGGCCCCAGTGCAAAATGAAAATATGGGGCTCTTCTTCAGAAAAACAGAAAAAGGCACTAAAGTATAAAACATTTTTATTTCTCCTGTGCATATCTTCTAGTCATTCACATGAACCATTTACCCATCATATTTCACTTACAAAACATCAAATCACAATGTAATAATTAAGGATTTAAAGACAGTTACTGCAGAGCATTAAACCAGAATGATACAATTTGCACAGGTCACATTCCCATAAAGATAACTGTAATCCAGAAGCATGAAGGAGATGGAGAAACATAAGCACTTATGTAACATAAGCATTTAATGGTAGTGCAAAAAAATGCAAAATCCATAAAAATCCCACCACATCTCTAAAACTAATACTTCAATGTTATCAGACACCCGTGTTTCTCAATGGTAACTTCAAGGGGGAATATATATATATATATATATATATATATATATATATATATATATATATATAATTGAACCTGATATCCAGCATGTGAGTTTATCATATAATGCCTCCTCTCTACTGACCAGTGTTTCCCCAGAATATTCAGGGTAAAAGTCTAAGTATTTGTATGGCCACAACACTCTGTTGATCTGAACCTGTCTCTCTTACCAATTTGTCTTTATCCCATATCATTCTGTTCCTTTCTTACTCATTTCCAAGCATGCTGGTCTCCCTGTTCTTGCTTAAAAATGCTAATGAGGCCCTTTTCTCTTGGCTTTAGAATTTTCTCTTATCTTCCTGGAACGCTCTGTTTCCAAATATTCACATTTACTTTTCTCTTACTTCTTTAAGTTCCCTGCTTGACAGGCACATTACTGGAGGGGTCCACCCTGACCTCCCTAGCTAAAAATCACTCTCTGTCTCTCGTGTGTGTGTGTGTGTGTGTGTGTGTGTGTGTGTGTGTGTGTCTGTATCTGTGGGTCTGTCTGTCTCCACTTTCTCCATTCTTTCTTCATTGTCTTCATAGAATTTATCCATACTTTTTGTATTTATATTTATGTATTTATTCACCTGTTTATTTTCTCATCACAGAAGACTATGTATTCCATGAAGTCAGCGACTTTATTTTGTTCACTGCTGCACCTTCACTGCATAGAATGCTGTCTGTCATGTAGCCGATGCTCAATAATATTTGAGAGAGTATATCAAAAGTCTGAAGCAATATAGTCTTGAGGTCATTTAAGTGTCAGGCTCTGTGTTAGACCCTTCTGGAAGCCACCCCCTTTAGCCCATTTAACAGGCAAGGAAATGTGGAAATGGCAGGGACTAGATAACTTGCTCAAGGATGCTACCACTGCTCTTCAATGGAAACATTTTAGTAGAACATTAAACCACAGAACAAGGAGAAAACATTCTCCTAAATAGTGGGAAAAAATCTAAATCATATGTTTATATAATACTAAGGCTGAGATATTTTACATGTTATGGAAATGACTTAAAATTCCCTTTGTTCTGTAAATGTCAGTGAATTCACTAAAAGGCAAAAAACTGATAAGTGATCTCTGGTGCTAAAGCCCCAGATTTTTCTTCTCCAATTTATCCTATCTTCAGACTAATGTTCATAAAACAAATCTTTTATCATACCTTGTCCCTGCTTTTGAACTTTTTATTTTTTAATTTAAAACAAAATGAGATGGTGTCTCACTATGTTGCCCAGGCTGGCCTCAAACTCCTGAGCTCAAGAAATCCTCCCCCATCAGCCTCCCAAAGTGCTGATATTACAGGTGTGAGCTGCCGTGCCCAGCTTTTTGAACTTTTTATTAACAATTACATCAAGGCCAGAAGTCCTTGCCTGACTTTCAAGATATTTCATAAATTCAATTCCATTTTTCTTAGTATTTTCAAGAAAGATAAATCACGCTTTAGTGAGATCAGTGGCCTCAATGTTTCCATCATCTCCTACTGCTCCAAAAGAGATAACACACACTATATACATTCTCATGATACAACTTTTAATCTTTTCCACTTAAAAAAACAAAAACAAAAAATTCACACTTTAGTGCTGTGGTAGGTAGAATTCTAAGATGGCCTTGAAATTTCTCCATTCTGGGGTGAACATAATCCACAGAACCATGTACATGATGGATTATAGTCCCTCATTGTATTATGCGGCACAGTGGACTTTAAGAAAGTTAGTTTACCCAGGTGGGCCTAACTTATTCAAGAAAGCTCTTTAAAGCAGAGAGTTTTATCTAACTGGTCACAGAAATATAATTCACAAAAAGCATGAAAAATATGAGAGAGACTTCATGCACTACTGCTGGTTTCAAGATGGAGAGGACTGTACGACAAGGAAAATAATTGGCTTATAAGAATCGAGACAGCACTGGCTCACAGCCAGTAATATGGGTTTATCAGCCTTGTATATGTCAAGGAACTGCATTCTACCAACAGGAATGAGGTTAGAAGTAGATTTTTCCCAGAGCCTCCAAGCAAGAATGTAGCCTAGCCAATGACTTGATTTCAGCTTTGTGATACCCTGAGCAGAAAATCTGATCACACTGTGCTGACCTTCTGACCACAGACTATGGTATAATAAATAAATATTATGTTAAGTGCTAAATTCGTGGCAATTTGTTATTCAGGAATAAAAAATTAATACAGTGCCTAATTGCTTCCACTTTACCACCACCATTTCATAAACATTTTGGTTAAGACCAGCCAGGGCATTCAGCAAAGTAGCCAGAGGATCAGTGCCTTAGTAGTAGTGCTGAGTGCTCCCTAGAACAAAGCCTATGCTAGCCACGCACGAACAATGAGTAAATACAGACTTCAAAGGGATCAAAGAGTCTGCAAATAATTTAAACACATAAAAAGTTAAAACTGACATTCTTTAAAGATACAGCAAAATCTAGAAATACAACTATACAACACTCACAGTCTACAGCATTCAATCAAAATATACTATAAAAGCAAAGAAGCAAGAAAATGTGACCCATAACCAAAAGAAAAAAATCAGCCAATAGAAAAAGGCCCAGAAGTATCAAAGATGGTGGTACTGAAAGACAAAGATGTTAAAAAATTTATTACAAATGTGTTAAAATATTTAAATAAAAACGTGAACCTATTGAGAAAAATAAATGGAAAATATAAGAAATGCCTAATGGAATTTTTAGACGTGAAATATACAATAACGAGATAGGATTTAATAGCAAATTAGATATTACAAAAAAATCAATAATCTTAAAGACAGCAATAGAAACTATCCAAAATGAAACAGAGTAAAAAAGAATGAAAAAGGAACACAGTTTTAGTGGCCCATAGGAAAATATCAAGTTGTCTATCATATATACACATATATTCTTAGGAAGAAGAGTTGGCAGGAAAGTATGTAAAGACATAATAGTAAAAATTCTTCTAACTATGCTAAAATAATTAGTAAACTCACAGATCCAAAAGCTCAATGAGCCCTAGGCAGGGCACACACACATACACACCACAGCAAAATTAAATTGCTAAAACCAAAGATAAACAGAAATTCTTACAAGAGGCCAGAAAAAAATTACTAAATCATTGTGTACAGTGAACCCTATATGAAAAATAAAAATAATCACAGACATCTTAAACAAACTATGCAAGCCAAAAGACAATGGAATAGCTTTAGAGTACTAAAAGTAAAAGCCTGGCAAAATAAAAGTCTTACAAATTGAAAAAGAATTAAAGTCAACTTTATAGGCAAACAGGAATGTGTACATTGAATACTGTATATAATAAAAAATTACTTCAAAAATAAATGTGAAGTAAAAAAAATTTTTGATAAAAGCTAAATGGATGTGTCATTGACAGACAAACATCACAAGAACTGTTAAAGGAAGTTCCTTGGGTGGGAAGAAAATGATAACAGATGGAAAGTTGTATTTCCTGAAATGAATAAAGACTGTTAAAATAATAAATATGTGAGTAAACAAAAATAGTTTTCATTATTTCTAATTCCTTTAAAAGGCCCAAAAGTATACATTGAAGATCATGTCACTTAAGTAGAAACAAACATTGTGACAAAAGTTGCCTGAAAACAGGAGGGTAAAAATGGAAGTATGGTGCTTAAGTATCATATATGAGAAGTGATACAATATTTCAAGGCATACTGTAATTAGGTAAAGATGTATGTCTTACACTCTTAAACAGTATTAACAAAAAAATTTATAGATAATAAGTTGATAATGAAAATAAAGTTGAATGTTAAAAATAACTTTAAAATAAAACACAGATTGACCTTTAAAAACAATAGTGTAAATAAAATTATATTTGAAAAATACTAAAGTCATGAAAAAATAATATAGGGAAAGAGATAAAGTAGACAAATGCTAGTTAGAAAAAAATGAAAACAAACAGCAAGATGGTAGATTTATACCTAACCACATTCAAAGTTACATTAAATGTTAATGGTTTGAAAATTCCAATTAAAGGGCAGAGATTTTCAGACTGCATTTAAAAAGCAATCTCAACTAATGCCTCTGAAAAAAATGCATTTTAAATAGAAAGATACAAATAAGTTAAATGAAAAATAAAAATATAAAGTATGCAAATGCTAACATAAAATGTTGGAAACACTAGATTAATATCAGGCAAAATATAATTTAGAACAAAAGTGTTAACAGAAATAGTGATATTTCATCATGACCAAGAGATCAATCAATCAAGATGACAATATAATCCCAGTTGTGTATGTACCAAATAAGTGAGTTCCAAAATACATAAGCAAAAAGGGACACAACTGAGGAGAAATAAACAAATTAAAATTATACTTTGAGATTTCACCACCCTCTCTTCAGTAATGGATAAAGTACAGATAAATCAGTAAGAATACAGCTGATCTGAAAAAAGTAAAAAACTATCACTCAAATTGTCTTAATTGGTATCTATAGTACATTCCACCAAAGCATAGCAGAATACAAATTCTTTGAATTACACATGGAAAATTCACCAAAATAATCCATATTCTATTTAATAACATAAATCGTAATGAATTTTAAAGAACCCTAGCCGTGCAATGTATATTCTCTAACCAAAATGGAATTAATCAATAAATCAATAATAAAGTTACTTGGAGAATTGCCAAATTTTGGAAATTAACAAACATCATGTAGGGTAAATATTACCCTAAATATCATGTAGGGTAAAGAGAAATTCAGGAAAAATTAAACTCAAACAGAAAATTTAATATAACAAAATTAAATTTTGCAGCTGAAGCTGGGATGCAACTAATGCATTCGCTATAAGAAAATGTATGTTACATACACTTACATTTAAAAATAAGAAATACATAAAATAAGAAATCTGATCATTTGCCTTAATAAGATTCTTTACAAAGAAAATTAAACCTAACCTAAGCAAAGAAAAAAAATAGTAAATAGCAGAAATCAATGAAGATGCACACAGTGGAGAAGGGTGATAAAAAGCCCTCAAAATTGAAAAATCCGTACAATTTATAAACCTGTAGCTATAATTGTCAAAATAAAAAGAGATGGCACATTTTTAATATTAAGAATTATAGACAGAATATCACTACAGATTCTGCTCATATTGGGTGAAATAAGTATAAGCAAATTTATCCCCAATAACTGTTTGAAACTTTGAAGATTATAGACAAATTGCTTGATGGACAAATATTATTTCATTACCAATAGATGCTAATACTTTCTATTTCATATAAGTGAAATACCATACAATTGCTTTTCTTTCTTTTTTTTTTTTTTTTTTTTTTTTTGAGATGGAGTCTCACTTTGTCTCCCAGGCTGGAGTGCAGTGGTATGATATCTGCAGTGGTATGATATCTGCTCACTGCAATCTCCGCCTCCCAGATTCAAGCAATTATCCTGCCTCAGTCTCCCAAGTAGCAGGGATTATAGCCCGCCACCACACCTGGCTAATTTTTATATTGTTAGTAGAGACAAGGTTTCACCATGTTGTCCAGTCGGGTCTCCAACTCCTGACCTCAAGTGATCTGCCCACCTCGGCCTCCCAAAGTGCTGGGATTACAGGCATGAGCCACTGTGACTGGTCCATATAATTTTATATACATTAAATAGAAAGTAATAGCTGTATACATAATTTGTAATGAATTTGTAATTAAATACTTCCTCCCACAGAAAAAACTCCATACCAAGATGGCTTCATTGGTGAATTTTATCAAACATTTAAGGAAGAAATAATAATACACTAGTAGATCTCTTCCTGAAAATAGAGGAAGAGGAACCAGTTCCAACCTTATTTTATGCGGGCAGCATTACTTTGATAGCAAAACCAGATAAAGCTATTACAAGGAAATAATTCTATAGACCAGTATCTTTTACAATCACGTCCTTTCATGTTCTGTGGGTGTGACATCTACTTAGGCCAGCGCTGAAGATAAGCTGGTTTTCATAGTCCCATTTTCAAACAACCCATCTCTCTACCAACATACCAAGATACCTCAAAATACAAGTATTAGACTTAGCAGAGGAGAAAACCCATGTCTTTGTGGCATTCCTGCTGTCATGTTTCCTTCAGAAATAAATGTTCTGCTATTAAAGTTTATATTTAGAAGAGACACTCTGTTCATGGTATTCTTGCATTCTACTGTGTATGAAATGAAATTAATCTGTTTGAATATGAAAAGAAACACAGAAGTTATCAGAACTCTGTAAATGTCCCACAGTTAGACTGTATCCAACCTGAAAAATATTTTCATGGGAATTTATAGAGATTTATGGAGATATTTTACGAAAAATGTTTGAATTTCAGTTGCTTCCAAATATTTGCCCTTTCTCCTTTCTGTTTCCAGAAATTACCACCTTTGCTGGGTCCATAAGCATTGAACTAATTACGAGTCAGTGACTATGGCAATATAGGTTACACTAGAAAAGACATATAATTACTATTTGCATATAAAACATTTACTTTGTTTCCATCAAATTAAAGTCATCATAATAGTTTTTTAATGATTACATTTGCTCTTATTAGAAGTGTTTGCACATTGTTATATAAGTCAAAAACTCAGGCCAGTTTTACTGATATCCCATCAGAAAATGATTTGAGGACTAAAGCACAGTGCATCCAGGTTTTTACCCCATAAAAATGAAAACAGTATGTTGTGAGGTGCTGATTACTTTCACTGTTTAATGCATTATCTAGATTATCTGTGGCTCCCAGTTGAATAATACACATATTAAAATGATTTTGTTGGACTGGGTGGTTTACAATCTGCTGTATTTTTTATACATCTCATTCAAAAACCTTTGGTAAGTTGAGGATTAGTCATAGTAGTTTTTATTAAAGATTTTTTAAATGTACATCAATGACTGCTTATATTATCCACTTGTTCAATTTTTCAAGCTCCAACATTACAGTTTTATGTGTTGTATGCTTTCTGCAGATTTTTCTATTTTGCTCAAATGAGTGTAAAATTGTATATAGCTGAATATATCCCTATTGACATACATATGAATGGGCTCAATAGCTTAATGTAATCTGCCTAAAGATTGTAGGAGTCTGCCTAAACATAAAAATTCAATGACAAGTATATTTTATAAACAGAAATTGATGAGAGAATATATCTATGTAGAGCCTAGACACTCTGCAGTTTGTGACTTGAAGTCAAATTATATTTTTCTTTCCTAAAATACATTTTTTTACTATAAGTGGAAATTCACTAACAATATTCTATTCATGGGTAAGAGTAATGCCACCAAAGTGTTGAAGACAGAGAGTTTCATACAAGTCTAATAAATTTGGAAAAGATAGCATTACCATTCACCATCCTGAATTCCAAGTAACTTAGCTAATTGTGAAGCAGAAATCCACATATAAGCAATGAACGTTTGTGTTAAACTTATACTAGTAAATTATTTTTATAGTGCCATTTAGGTCATTCAGTTAATTCCACATTCTCTCATTAATATCTATGCCTATAAACGTGGCTTTAAAATGATGGATAGAGTCAAAGTTTTTTTTAAAATGATGTTTTATTACCTTTTCATAACTTGGCTTCTTTTAAATTATGTGTAGTCACTTGATAAATGCTTCCCGTTTTCCTGTTTTTAAGAGGTAATGTGGCATGAAGCAGTAAAAAGTACTGTACTTAGGGTCAGAAGAAAGCACCTATTCTGTCTGTCATGTGAGGTGCAAAGACAAATACTATTTCATTCTTGCATAATGTAAAATATGATAAATATGATTATACAAATATAAGGTTCCATGGGAGGAAGCACACAATGTAAGGTTTTGAAGAAAAAAATTAAAGAGTAGGATATATATGAATAAGAAGTTGCCAGATAGAGAAAGGAGAGGAATGGCATTAAAATGAGAGGAAATCAGCCACAATGTGTGCAAAGAAGTAAGAAACAAACAAACAATGACAACAACCAGAAACAAGACTAAAATCTGCAGTGTTGTGACATGACTATATTACAGCATGTGTATGTTAATGGTGGTTTTGGGGTTGTGGGGAAGAGGAGGGAGGTGCACAGTTGCAAAAAATAAAGAGGGACCATAGCAGATAATATTGTAACTTTATGCTCCAAGCGATGGTGAGCTCTTAAACAAAGATTAAGCGGAGTGAAGTAAAACTTTTTCTTTAATCTTTAATTTCCAAAATATCATTGTGCACTGCAGACTTTATCCAGGAGGAAAAAGAAACTGTTGCAGGAAGGCCAATTTTAGAAAGCTAAGAGGGTTCATAGTAGAATAGGAATGAGGAAAAATTAATAGATTTGAGAGTAACTTTATACCTTGTTACAAATAGTTTACCTTTACTTACAATGGTAACTACTAAATTTTAATTGCCTTAACACAGAAGAAATCCAAATTCAAATTCTTCTTTTACCCTTTTATCATAGATCCAGTGGCCACACTGTTATTTTTGAAAGGAATGACATTTTTCCCTCACTCCAAATTTCCCACTTCATTATCTAAAAATGGTTCCTCTCATTGTTATCCTAACACTCAATCTCAACGGATGAAAGTATTTATCTTCTCACCTAGGTCAGAATTCATTTTTTCTTCTCCTTGTTCCTGTGATATATTGCTCATATGTTCCATTCTTAATTTTTTGCTACCTTTACCATATTATAGGAGCCTTAGAGGTAGGATCCCTGCCATATCTGACAATCTGTGACAAACATTCCCTTGATCATAAACACTCAATAAATGTATGGTGAAAGGAAAAATAATTGATTCTAACTCAACTACAATCTAGATAATGTTATCTTCCAGTGATAAGACATTGACAAATGATATTTTTGGTATAATATAACACAGGATCACTATTTGATTTTTATGGATGTATGCATCTTTACTCATGTCTATGTGTAAAAGATAAACCTAGTTTAAAGTCCCACCCATAAATGTTAGTGTTGACTCTTACAGTCAAATGTATTAATATATATCCTTTCATATTTATTCCAACTTTGTGAACTTTTATTATAATGTCTATCTTTCAGGCCAGTTTATTCAAGTTACCATTTCTACTAATAGTAAACCATTACTCATATAGAGTTTTACTACATTTAAGCAACCACATCCTTTCAATGACTAAAATGGAACACAGGAATGGAGGTTTATACTTGATTTTACCTGATATGGTTTGGCTCTGTGTCCCCACCCAAATCTCATCTCAAATTGTTATCCCCATAATCCCCATGTGTTGAGGGACGGACCTGGTGGAAGGTGATTAGATCATGGGTGCAGTTCCCTCCATGCTGTTCTCATGATAGTGAGTTCTCACCAGATCTGATGGTTTTATAAGTGGTGATTTCCCCTCTCTTCTCTCCCCTGCCGCCTTGTGAAGAAGATGCCTGCTTCCCCTTCTGCCATGATTGCAAATTTCCTGAGGCCTCCCTGGTCATGTGGAACTGTAAGTCAATTAAACCTCTTTCCTTTATAAATTACCCAGTCTCAGGGAAGTTCTTTATACTAGTGTAAAAACAGACTAATACAATACCATGGTTTATGAATAAGTACGTGAGTAATGAGTCCTGATGTGTTACTGTAACTGCACCTCCTCCGTAAAGACCATTTTTGTGCTATAAGACCTGGGGTTTTTTGAAAAAGTTCAAATCTTTAGTATCTGTTCATTCATTATTTTATAAACATTACAAAAACTTATACCTCAGAAATATGGTAATATTTTCCCATACATTACAGTTGTAATAGATTGTACTTTTCAGAAACAACTGCAATAATATTTCCAGTTTCACATCATCTTCTAGCATCTTGCCACTCTGCCATTATAGGGTAGTATTGAACTCCCCTCGCTTTGACCTTGAATGGGCCTGTTGAAGCAATAATAAACTGATAGTGACACTATGTGACAGCCAAGATTAGTCATCTAAGCAACATAGTTTCTGTCTAGCTCTTGCTCTGGATAGGTGCCCTTGGAACTCAGCCATCACACTGTGAGGAAGCCCAAACCACATGGAGAGATCTGCATGGAAAGGAGGTGAGGCTTTGAGCCCTAAGTCCTGCCCAAGCTCCCACCTGAAAACTGCTACCAATTGTTAGTTAGGTGCATTTATCACACGACTTCCTCACCAATGTGTGTATAATGTGACTTTCCACCCACATTATGGAACAATGAACAAAAGAAAATGACTTGTAGTTTTGGGGCATATAGTATTGAAGTGGTTAAAAGGTAACAGTATTCTGAACAAAGTAAATGAAATTATTCGTAAGAGGTACATCTTGTATTAATAGAACATTTCCTTATAACGTGAATGTGACCTCCAGGACAGTCAAGCTTACTCTGTTTAGTTGGCTTTTGTATTATGAGTGCTTAGACAGACCTCGGCCCAAAGTATGGACTTGGTACATAAAACAGTGAATTTATAATGAGAGATGGATATGGTTTGGATTTGTGTCCCTGTCCAAATCTCATGTCAAATTGAAGGAGGGGTATGGTGGGAGATGATTGGATCGTGGGGGTAGATTTCACCCTTGCTGTTCTTGTGATAGTGAGTTCTCATGAGATCTGATGGCTTAAAAGTGTGTGATACTTCCCCCTTTGTGCTCTCTCTCTCTCACTTTCTCTCTCTCTCTCTCTCTCCTGCTCTGCCATGGTAAGATGTGCTTGCTTCCCCTTCGCCTTCCATTATGCTTGTAAGTTTTCTTTTTTCTTTTTTTTTTTTTTTTGAGACAGACTTTCACCCTTGTTGCCCAGCCTGGAGTGCAATGGCATGATATCGGCTCACCGCAACCTCCACTTCCCAGGTTCAAGTGATTCTCCTGCCTCAGCCTCCCAAGTAGCTGGGATTACAGGCATGTGCCACCACACCAGGCTAATTTTTGTATTTTTAGCAGAGATGTGGTTTCTTCATGTTGGTCAGGCTGGTCTCAAACTCCTGACATCAGGTGATCCACTTGCCTTGACCTCCCAAAGTGCTGGGATTACAGGTGTGAGCCACTGTGCCTGGCCGCTTGTAAGTTTTCTGACACCTCCCAGCCATGCTTACTGTTAAGCCTGTGGAACTGTGAGTCAATCAAACCTCTTTTCTTCATAAATTACCCAGTCTTAGGTAGTTCTTTATAGCAGTGTGAGAACAGACTAAATTCCAAAATTGGTACCAGAAGTGGGGTACTGCTATCAAGATACCTGAAATTGTGGAAGTTACTTTGGAACTGCATAATGGGCAGAGGTTGGAACACTTTGGAGGGCTCAGAAGAAGACAGGAAGTTGTGGGAAAGTTTGAAACTTACTAGAAACTTGTTGAATGGTTGTGACAAAAATGCTGATAGTAATATGGACAATGAAATTCAGGCTGAGGCCTTCTCATATGGAGATGAGGAACACATTGGGAACTGGAGCAAAGGTCTTTCTTGCTATGCTTTAGCAAAGAGACTGGCAGCATTGTTCCCCTGCTTTGGGGATCTGTGGAATGTTAAACTTGAGAGAGATGATGTAGGGTATCTGGCAAAAAAAATTTCCAAGCAGCAAAGCATTCAAGATGAGACCTGGCTGCTTCTAAAAGCCTATGCTCCTTTGCATAAACAAAGGAATAACCTAAAACTAGAACTTACATTTAAAAGGGAGGCAGACAAAAGTTTGGAAAATTTGCAGCCAGACCATGTGGTAGAAAAATAAATTTTTTCCTGGGGAGATATTCAAGCAGCCAGCTGCAGAAATTTGCATAAGTAAAGAGGAGATGAATGCTAATGACACAGACAATGGGGAAAATGTCTCTAGGGTATTTCAGAGATCTTCACAGCAGCTCCACCCATCACAGGTCTGAAGGCTCAGGAGAAAAAAAATGTTTCTTGGGCCAGACCCAGGGACCTGCTATTCTTTGCAGCCTTGAGACATGGTGCCCTGCATCCCAGTCACCCCAGCTCCAGCCATAGCTAAAAGGGCCAAGATATAGCTCAGGTCATGGCTTCAGAGGGTGCAAGCCCCAAGTCTTGGCCACTTCCACATGGTGACGGGCCTGCAGGTACACAGAAGGCAAGAATCGAGGTTTGGTAACCTCCTCCTAGATTTCAGAGGATGTATGGAAATGCCTGGATGTCCAGGTAAAAGTCTGCTGTAGGGGTTGAGCCCTCATGGAAAACCTCTACTAGGGCAGTGCAGAGGGCAAATGTGGGGTTGGAGCCCCACACAGATTCCCTACTGGGGCACTGCCTAGTGGAGCTGTGAGAAGAGGACCATTGTCTTCCAGACCCCAGAATGGCAGATTTACCAACAGCTTGCATCGTGTACCTGAAAAAGCTGCAGATCCTCAATGCCACCCCTTGAAAGTAGCTATGGGAGGGAGTGTACCCTGCAGAGTCACAGGGGAAGAGCTGCCTCAGGCCTTGGTAGCCCACCCCTTGCATCATCATGCCCTGGATGTGAGACATGGAGTCAAAAGAGATCATTTTGGAACTTTAAGATTTAATGACTGCCCAGCTGGGATTCAGACTTGCATGGGGTCTGTTAGCCCCTTCATTTTGGCCAGTTTCTTCCATTTAAAATGGCATTTATCCAATGCCTGTAAACCCAGTGTATCTTGGAAATAATTATAATAACTTGTTTTTGACCTTACAGGCTCATAGGTGAAAGGGACTTACCTTGCACCAAAGTCTTAGCTGAGACTTTGGAGTGTAGACTATTGAGTTAATGCTGAAATGAGTTAATACTGGGGGATGGTTGAGAAAGGACAATTGTATTTGGTAATGGGAGAGGGACATGAGATTTGGGAAGAGCCGGGGTGCAATGATATGATTCGGATTTGTGTCCCTGCTCAAATCTCATGTGTCGAATATGAAGAGGGGCCTGGTAGGAGGTGATTGAATCATAAAAGTGGATGTCCCCCTTGCTGTTCTCTTAATAGTGTGTTCTCATGAGATCTGATGGTTTAAATGTGTGTGGCACTTCCCCCTTCACTCTCTCTCCTGCTCTGCTATGGTAAGTTGTGCTTGCTTCCAATTGGCTTCTGTCATGATTGTTAAGTTTCCTGAGCACCCCCCACCCAGGCACACTTCCTGTTAAGCCTGCAGAACTGTGAGGCAATTAAAGCTCTTTTCTTCATAAATATTGAGTCTCAGGTAGTTCTTTCTAGCAATGTTAGAATGAACTAATACAGAGATATAGAAATCAAGGCTAAAAAAGAATAATAAAGGCTTTTGAAAAATATACACAATCAAAATTTCTGCAAAGTGAAAACTGTCAGAACATTATCTAAATTTATGAAAATGTTAATATACATAAAAGTTCAAAAATGTGTATTTAAAACGATAAGAATCTTAAAATCTAATATACATTACTTTCACATTCATGTATAATTTCAAATATGTTACCTTATGTTAACCTTCAACATCATTGTTAAGTGTGTATGTTTTTTATTTAGTTGTCTGTATTTGCTTATTTAATATTTTACTAGTACCTGAAATAGAGGAATTGATTTAACATCCCCAAAATGAATTTTCATCTTTTTAAAATAACATATAATATTTGCAATTTTGATTCAAAAAGTACTAAGTTACTTTCTCTAAAGCAATTACCCTCGTGATTTCTTTATTCATAATATTGGTTGCAAGGTAGGTTGTGTCTTTCTTAATGTTTTCTCCTAAATGAAAAGGTCCCTGCAGACATTATAAATCCTAAGATTCAGATTCAGTCATGTATTTTTCCATTTTACTGACCTGCAATGAAGCACATCTTTTCCAAGCAACACATAAGGCATCTGGGGAAAATTCCATCACTATAAAAAATGTTTATTATTTAATCTGCATTGTGATGCATAGCTCATTCAAAGTATGACTGAGAAGAAGACACATTAACTCAACAGTCAGGGCAAATAAAAATCAGCGTGAGAAAAATTATTGAGTGAAAAGTCACTGAGTACCATATTATTAGCCATTTTGTATTTCTATAATATAAATTTATCTGTGATAAATCTTGGAAACTTCCCACAAAGAGATTCATATATGTCCTAAAAATTAATAAAACTATTAATTAGTAACATTTATAATCACTGGGCTCAATAAATTCAGATAAAATAATGTGGATTGCATTTAAAAAAAATTATTAAGACATGTAAAACATCATCCCATTTAGGAAAATGAGATCTTGGACAAAAAGAAATATTTATGAAATGATATAACATTCTTTTAAGTTAATATTTTTTATTTTATTCAAATCATTAGCTATAAGTGCCTTAAAATTTGTCACGTGATAACATTTATGGTTTAAACATTAGAAACACTCTATGGTTGATGTTAAATCGTGGTTATTAATATACCACTTTGAAATTATCTCCTACGGGAAATTCCTGACATAAAAAAATTAACCCACCACCTATGAATTTACCTCTTCTCATATTATCAAAATTTATAAATAGGATAAAAATGTGTCATAGTCTATTGCAACTATTAAGTTGAAAAGCACTTTGATATGATTCAGCATCTAAAAATGTAGAATACCAGATAGCTCCATGGTAAATGCATTTCCAGTGTATTAATTACTTACAATAATAGCACCAATAAGTTTGTTCAAATGTATGACTAATGATAAAAGCCTATTTTTTTATTTTACCAAATATCCATTGATAATATCTCAACATTACTTATTCCTCAGCCAGAATACTTCCTAAAGTGTTAAGAAGCAATATTTCTTAAGGACCTGTGAGTATTGCCTTCTGCTTATATTTTATGACACTGCCTTCCTTTAACATAATGCTTCAGAAATGACAAATTATGTGTGGATCCTACCATGCTCCTCAACATCGAGTTGATTCTTACTTCCATGCTTTATCCTATACTGTCTTCTGTCATTTCCAGGCAGCTTTCTCTCCTGAATTTCATCTTAACTTGATAAAACTGGACTTAGTTTTAAAAACTCAGTTGAGGGATGTGTTGGCTGTCCCCAAGACCACCCCCACATTCATAGATTCCCTAGAAAGACTCACAGGATTCAGCATTTGGGTGTACTCACCACAAAGATTTATTACAGCAATGTAGTAAGGATACACAGTTGGATCACACTGGGAAAAGGTGCAGTGTTGGGAGGAATCCATGTGATTTTCTTATGCTTTCCTCTTCCCATGAGGTGTCACACACAGTATCCTCTTCCAGTAACAAAATGCAGCAATATGTGTGATGTGTGCTATGTTTCTGCCCAGTGAAGCTCATTAGAGACCTAGCTGGAGGCTAGTCATGCAGGTACCCTCTGCTTAGAATGTACTAACATTCCTGCCTCTCAAAAGAAATGTAGATGTTCAGTATAAGCCATATTGTTTGCACCGACAAAGCACAGTGAACCACCTTTATCAGTTAGCTATTGACTGGGAATCAAGTTTCCAGATGTCAACCAATGGCCAACCTTTTAAATAGTCTAATTTATTTTACTTTATATTTTAATTTAATTTAATTTAATTTAATTTTTTGGGGAGGAGACAGAGTCTTGGTCTGTCACCCAGGCTGGAATGCAGTGGCACTATCTCAGCTCACTGCAACCTCTGCCTCCAGTTTCAAGGGATTCTCCTACCTCAGCCTCTTAAGTAGCTAGGATTACAGGTATGTGCCACCACGCCCAGCTAATTTTTGTACTGTTAGTAGAGACGGGGGTTTTCCCATGTTGCCCGGGCTGGTCTCGAACTCCTGGCCTCAAGTGATCCGCCCACCTTGGTCCTCCAAAGTGCTGAGATTACAATCGTGAGCCACTGAGCCCGGCCTCAAGTTACCTTTCTAAAGATAGCAGGCTCAGGCCTGCTATATTAGTTTTTGTTTTTTGTTTTTGCTTTTTTTGCACAGGAAGTAATCCTCTAAAGAATCTGTTTCTGATTCCTGGAAAGTTAGCTGCTGGTGTTCAGTGCTCCCAGACTTAAATATTTCATAGGATTTTCTGCTTTGGAGTGCAATAGCCAATATATTTAGCCTTCTCTCCCATATTACTCCTGAATATCTTTTACACAGAACTTGGAAAATATAACTCACTTGGGAAAAGTCTCTTGAAAGGATCATAAAGTCCTATTTCTACTTAATTTAGTATTTATATCTTATCCCCTTTTCCATCCTATTCTCTTCCTAAATAATTCACTCTGAATATCATTAAGTAAGTAATTTATCTTCTTTGCCATTGTTAGTACCATATGCAAATATGTGTCAAGGTGTCAAGTAGAAAGGAGGTAGGTTGAGCTGTGGTGGCCTGACGCAGGGTGTTAGAGCTGAGTCTGGTAAGCAGAAAATCCAGAGTAGGAGCAGACCAGCACATGCTGGAATCCAAGTAGGATGAGGACGAGGAAGGCATCACTATTGGTAGGCACCCCAGCATGTTGTGTCAGAGCCCAGTAAGGTGGGAGGGCATTCAAACAGAGGGAGAACCAAGGCATAATTGTGGATATTGGGGCAGGGAGAGGAGGGTGTCTACACAGGGATGAAACAGTGGTAGAAGTGGCTGGCAGAGTACTGGAGGATAAATGAAGAGTGGCAGTAGTAGGTGTATATTTAGAAAGTTAATATAGATGTAGATATATATTTACAGGTATATATCTGACTTATATATGTATGATTTAACAGACTATATATAGCATATTTGTTTCTATTCTCCATGGTCCTAATATACAACAACAGAAATTTTTAAATATTGTTATATTCTTTAAATAAATATTCCACTGGTTATTTTGATGAGAATGTATTTCTCAGTTAGGGAGAGAGAGGTTATAAATGTATTATTGCTGTTGATATCAAACATATGTTTAAAGCACTCCCCCACCCCCACCCTGCCAAGATAAGCTTACTGCATCTAAGAGAACTGGAAGTGAAATTGAGGATGTAGAACAAGATACTAATTTCCAAAGGTTTAATATCAAAGAGCAAATTTCTAGAAGATCTAGGACTGTAAGCTCAAGTCTTTCATTAAACTCCTCTATCTCCTGCATTTAGAGCCTACTACAACAGCTATCTTAACACACCAGTATGAAAGATAGCCATCTTTTTCCCTAAATACATTTTCCTTCTACTTCCTGTTTGTTATAATTATTCTTCCAGTCACTGGGCTCAACATCTGTCCGTTACCTTTTTCATCTTAGCCTTCCATACCCAACATTCAGATCATCATGCATAGCAACATTTTTTCTCACAAGTCATCTTATGCACATTTCATTGACTTTTCTTATTGCATCCTTCAGTTGGAGAAGTCTCTTTTTTTCTCTTAGTTTCTTCTTATTTAGATTTCTCCTGCACATAGGTGTAATAAAATGAATAATTTTTTAAAAATTTTCTCTATAAATTGGTTAGAGAAATAAACAAAGAGGAAGTATGATCAGTGTTGGAATCTTTTAATTCCTTTCTCCTCTAACTATGCCATTTCTTTTACCATGCAAGCAATACTTGCTTTTTCTACAGTATTTTCACCTCACATCATACAGTGTCCATGTCTTTTTTCGTTTTTTTTGTTTGTTTTTTTTTTGAGATAGAGTCTCACTCTGTCGCCAGGCTGGAATACAGGGGTGCAATCCCAGCTCACTACAACCTCCGCCTCCCAGGTTCAAGGGATTCTCCTGCCTCAGCCTTCCGAGTAGCTGAGATTACAGGTATATGCCGCCACGCCCGGCTAATTTTTGTATTTTTAGTAGAGACAGGGGTTTCCCTATGTCGGCCAGGATGGTTTCGATCTCTTGACCTTGTGACCTGCCTGCCTTGGCCTCCCAAAGTGCTGGGATTACAGGCCTGAGCCACCACGCCCCGCCATCTTTTTTCATATTTTACATGTTTTAAATATGTTTATTGTAAAATATTTTTAAAATGTTTAAAATATTTGTTATTTTTTCTATCCCCTTTTGACTATACAGTCCTTCGCTAGGATAAAAAAGCTACACTTTCCAAATGTCTTTATTCAGAGAAAAACTTATATTTCAAAAAAGTGTTATTGAAAACGAGACACATATAGACAAAGAACATCAGAGGCAATTACTTAATAAGCATTCCAGGTTTGTTGCTCTCCATAGATCCTTTCTGCACGGAACTCTATTTAAAATCAGTTGGAGTTCTGCCCCCACAAAGGTTTCACACAAGGGAAAAAGAATAAGAATTTAAACATAAATAAGTAGAACAAACTTTAATAAGCTCTTTCACTGAGTATTTACCTGAGGGACTGGAACAGCTGCAATGTAAAACCTGCTTAATAACCCTCTATTAAATAATTTTCTTGGTTTAAATTAAAATCTAAATGCAGGCTAAGTCATAAACAAAAAAATTACATATTATCATTTTCTAAAAGTGGGGTAATTAAGGGATCTTCTTTTAATACTTAAATACTTAAATAATTTTAAATACTTAAATAATTTTAAGTATTCTATTGTTTTGCTTTTCTTTAAACTCTACTACTTTGAGTGATTTATTAAAGCCGACCACATAATGGTGTATAAAAATAATGAATTAAATATACTTTGTGTATCAAAGTGGCTTGCTAGAGCATAACAAGTGGTTTTAAAGAAAGTAAACAAGCAAATTAATCGCCAGTTTTCTCGCAGAATGTGGCTTCTTAAATGATGAAAACCTTGTAAGACTTCTTTCAGGTTTTCAATGGCTATAAACAATTTGGAAGTAATTTATCTTCTTCGCCATTATTAGTACCATATGCAAGAATTTGCTCTTCTCCAGTTTTAGAAAAATAAGACTTTTGTTTCTTCAGAACCCTTGCTGCTTCATTCTCATTTGTAGTCACAATTCTCAGTTTATGGCACTGGAATTTTTTCATAGCAATTAATCCTAAAGTTATAAATATGATAATGAGTCCAAGAAGCAAATTTATATGTTCCTACTTATCTTTCCTCTTTTCCCATTTCTGACAAATAAACAGTTTCTTGGAGAATGAAACACTTAGGGAACAGATTCTGAAATGAAACTCACAAGCAAGATTACTTTTGTATTAAAAGAGATTTCCATGTTCTCTCTCTCATTTGTTTTCCCCCAGATGTCAAGCTCCATCAGGGCAGGTTGATCTTGAAAACTTGGGTCATTCTACTATTCAACTTGGTGCCTTGCACATTGTGAGTGATCAATAATAATCTTTTAGAAACCGATTTTTTCCTTCTAATTTGCCCCCCTGCATTCTTAAGTCATAGGCATAACAAGTGCATCAGCATTCATGATACCAAGAATATTTTAATAACAAAATTATTATTTTTACCAGATTTATTAAAGTATGGTTGATGTACAAAATAAATTTTTACCAGATTTATTAAAGTATGGTTGATGTAATATGTACAATTTGATGAGTCTGGCTCATTACCACAATCAAGGTAATAGACATATCCAGCACCTTCCAAAGTTGCACTGTGCCCTCTGTTTTGGGTGGTAAGAACAGTTAACATGAGGTCTACCTTCTCAACACAAATATTCTTTATATTAAAAGAACCACTGAGTTCTTTCATAACAATAGTCATCTCATGAGGCAGAATTGAGACTGTAACATGATGGTTAGATTTTGTATACCTATTTTCAAATTTGCTAGTCTTAACAGAGTTCCAATCACATAGATTGTGACAGATTCTCAGAATAGCATTGTGGGAACTTTGAGAATTTAGTCCATTTCATTATATAAAATATATTTAAGACTTTCTGTATACGAAGAATAAAGTCCCTGTAAATGGGTTATTTTTAATAGGAACTCTTCAAGGTCTAAAACTTGAAAAGGGGAAGATCTTTTGAAGAGGACTTTGCAAAAGACTTTGACGGTATTAATACATGGGATAAAAGAAGTTGAGCTCAGGTTGCCAACTTGTCTTTTTAATAATAGTCTAAAGAAAGACACAGGGTCACTGCCCTTTCCTTGAAGACCATATCCTAGGGATACTGTGAAGTTTTTGAAAACTCAAATATGTTTTAAGTATTTAACTTGCCTTAGCTATGCTGTGACTTTTATATGTACCCCTTATCTTGCTAGTATATCAGATTTTGTTTCCCCAGGGAACAAAGGTTAAAAACAAACAAACAGACAGCTGTGTATATTTTCCAATGAATAAAGAGTACAAAAAAATTACCATAGGATAAAGCTCCTCTGCCAAACTCAAAATAATATGGAACCCAGAAAGTAAATTAAAAATATACTATATATTTTTTCTACATAGTCATAGTTTTTATGAAATGTTTACAATTCATGATCAAATATTTTGGTATTTTTCCTTGGTAGTTTTTTCTTTGGTAGTTCACAATATAAACAAATATAGTGTTTTATGAAAAAATTAATACATAAAAATTTGAAGCTGCTAGACTTCAGTCAAAAGTTAATGTACATAACTCAATGACTGGCTAAAGGTTTTGCTCATTTTACATGTTGATTGAATTTCTTTTTTAATTCAGAACTACTATCTTTTAAAATTAAGATGATAGAATGTTAAAAATAATCTAATAGAGACTCAAAAAAAGAGTTATCTGGAAAGAGATTCTAAGGATGTAGTCAGATATACTAAATTTATCTTATTTAAAATAGATCATCTAGAAATTTAAATCCATCCTTCTGGGAAGTTGGTATAACTGGTTAAAATATGGGATGAGTAGATGTGGTGCTCTCCTTCCCTATGAGCACAGGCTTATTTCCTGCCCTGTCAAAGACCTCAGAGAGATACCTGGGGGACAAGTAAGAGAGTTTACACCTATCTGTGCAAATTTATCACCAGTATTGGGAAAAACAAATTGGCATGCAGACTTTACTACTGCAGACGTCTGTTGATGTATTTATGGAGCTAAAATAATATATACTTTAGGGTCAGAAGTCCTGGCAGTGAGTCAGCTTCAGCCACTTAGTTGTATAATATAATCCTGGAAAATGATTTAACCTCCTTGAGCTTTTGTTTCCCTTTGGGAAAAATAAGCATTGGAATAATACACATCTCACAAAGCCTTTTTGAGAATTAACTAGAGTAAATACATTGAGAAAGTACTTTTTACAGAGTCGTACAAGTGAGGCTCACTGCTAAGGTAAATTTTTTTATCCACTGAACATCTTGGTAGTAAATTAGGTTGATTCTTTACGAACATTTTTTTAGAGAGTTAGATTAATAATCTCTAATGAAAAAAAGGTATATATTAATTATCTAATTAGAGTATTTCTTCACTCATTCAACAAACCTTCACTGTATTTCTACCATGTGCCAAGCATGATAACAAATACTTAGGATCTAGAGTTAAAAGGCCATTGCCTTCTCTCAAGGAAGTTACAGTGCAGTGGCTAAGAAACAGAATGACACAGAGCTGTTACAGACTCTGACAAAGCAGATAAGTTGGACATCATTTTGAAGAGGTTAGTCCACGGTTCCTGGAGGATGTGAATCTTGAGCTGAGTAGCTGATAACTGGGGGAAAGGATGCATGTACCAAGACCCAGGATCAAGGTAAAACACATTAAATTCTGCAAACTAACAACAGCTGAGCCAGACTGTGAAGTAGGTTAATGTTAAAATACCATGGGATGAGGTTTACAGAGTAGAGGAAGTAGAGATCCTGAACAGTCTATATTCTCTTCTAAGGATTAATTTAGGAAAAAAAGGAAGGCTATTGAAAGGGGTGAGATATGATTATGAGTTCATTAAAACATAACACTCTAAATAAACGGTATACACATTGCAAAGAAAGAAAACTGACCCTATTTGCAGGTTGACATGATTGTGTACATAGAAAACTCATGCATTAATGAGGAAGTACAACAAAATTGCAGGATACAAGATCGATACACAAAAACAAATTGCATTTCTATATGCTAACAATGAACATATGGAAATTGAAATTTTAAAAAACACAATACTATTTATAATTGCTCCAAAGGTAATAAAATATTTAGGCATAAGCCTAATAAAAACATATATAGCATCTTGAAAGTTACAAAATGCTGATAATTAAAAAAAAAACAAATAAATGAAGAAACATACCATGTTCCTAGATTAAAAGACTCAAAAGAAAGATTATCAAGGTCAATTTCCAAATTATAATATAATATCTACTAAAACTCCAGGAAAGTTTTTTTGTTTATACAAAAATTAACTCAAAATAGATCATAAGCTTAATTTTAAAATGTAAAACTATAAAATATTTAGAAAAAAGCAGAGAAAATCTTCGAGTCTTGGGACTAGGAAGAGTTCTTAGACTTCACACCAATAGCATGATTCACAAAATAAAAAATTTCTAAATTGGAGCATATCAAGATGAAAAAAAATTTTGTTTTGCAAAAGTCCCTGTAAAAAGGATGAAAAGACAGGTTACAGACTAGGAGAAAGTATTTGCAAACAACGTATGCAACACAGGACAATTATTTAGAATATATAAGGAGCTCTCAAAAGTCAACAGTGTAAAACAAAACAATCAAAATAAAATGCGCCAAAGGGTAACACATTTTACTGAAGAGTATATGCAGATGGCAAATACGAGCATAAAAATATGTTCAACAAAATTAGCCATTAGAGGAATGCAAATTAAAACCACAATGAAATATCACTATTGTCAAAGAAAAACCTGTCAAAGCTGGAAGGACACTAGTTAAAGTGGAGATCAATTTGTACAGAGGTCACCAGGCATTTTAAAGGAAGAATGAAGGAATGCAGGGCTGGTGAGCAGAGACTCAGTAAAGTCAGGGAAGTGGAAAAATTACAAAAATTGGAAAGGGGGGTTGCTCCATGTTAAACCCATCTGAGTTTGTTACTGGTGCTTACAGAAAGCAGGCTTCTACCCTCCCACAGAGGCTGAACCATAAAACAGGCCCTCAGCAAGCACTGAATTTACTGGCTCCTTTACCTTGGATTCTCCACCCTTCAGAACCGTAAGAAATAAATTTCTGCTGTTTATAAGACACCGAGTTTATGGTATTTTTTATAGTAGTTTGACTGGACTAACAGAGTATCAATGTCAATTTCCAGTATGTGATTCTATACTATAATATGCAAGATGTTGCCTTTGGGGAAAACTAGGTGATATACATAAGGAATCTCTATTATTTCTCACAACTGCATGTGAATTTATAATTATCTCAAAATAGGTTTTTTGTTTGTTTTAATTCACTCTAGGTGCAGTGTAAGGATAGATAGATGGTAATGAGGGTGGAATATATAAGACCTATTGGGTCATTGGCTATGTCTGGGTGTTTGCTGGGGGGGCAAGTAGTAAAGAACAGGATGACCACCAGGTTTCTTTGTGGGACTTCATTGATCAAAAGAGAAAAGAGGGAGTAGATGATTGGAAGAGAGAGATGATGCATTCAAGGTTGATCTTGCTGAGTTTTTTTTCCTTGTAATCAACCAAACAGAGTATATAAAATGAGAAGAGTAAAGAATAAGAATCCCTAAGCAAGGGAGATATATACCGTGCTCTTCGAGAATTTGTATGCCTACTTTTCACATAGCATTTCAATGCATGAATGAAGACTAAAATATCACTATCATCTCAATATCAGAACAAGGGGATTTTTGAATTAAGAGGGAAGAGTAAATACAGACAGACATATAGCAAATAACGACATTTCAGTCAATGATGGATCACATATACACAGTGGTTCCATAAGATTATAATGGACTATTGTGAATGGAATTGCATTCTTGATTTGACTCTCAGCTTGGATGTTAGTGATGTGTAGAAATGCTAGACTAACTTTTGTACATTGATTTTGTATCCTGAAACTTTGCTGAAGTTGTTCACAGAGACAGGAGCATTTGGGCAGACTATGGGGTTTTCTAGGTATGAAATCATATAGTTTTCAAAGAGAAGTAGTTTAATTTCCTCTCTTTCTATTTAGATCCCTTTTATTTCTTTCTCTTGCTTGATTGCCATGATCACTGTGGAAAGCAGTCTGGAGATCCTCAAAGAATTTCAAATAGAACTACCATTCAACCCAGCAATCTCATTACTGGATACATATCCAAAGGAATAGAAATTGTTCTGCCCTAGAGACACTCGCACATGTACGTTCATCACAGCACTATTCATAATATCAAAGACATGACACCAACCTAGATGCCCATCAACAGTGGACTAGATAAAGAAAATGTAGCACATACATAGTATGGAATATTGTGCAGCCAATAAAAAAAAACAAATCATGTCCTTTGCAGCCACATGGATGGAGCTGGAGACCACTATCCTAAGTGAATTAACATAGAAACAGAAAAACAAATATCACATGTTCTCCCTGCTAAGTGGGAGCTAAACATTGAGCACATATGAACACGAAGAAGGAAACAGTGGACACCGGGGCTTACTTGAGGGTGGAGGGTAGAAGGAGGGGACTATTGAGTATTATGCTGATTACCTGCATGACAAAATTATCTGCACACCAAACCCCTAAAGCACACAATTTACCTATGTAACAAAACTGCACATGGACCCCTCGAACCTAAAATAAAAGTTGGAAAGGAAAAAAACAAAAAGATTATAAGGGAGTTGAAAAATTCCTGCTGCCTAGGGATGCGCAGCCATTGTAATGTCCTTGCCTAATGTGTTACTCAGGTGTCTGTGAGGATGCTGCTGTGCTGCCAGTCCTGCACAAGTACAGCACATACAATTATGTACAATATATAATACTTGATCATGATAATAAACAACGATGTTACTGGTTTATATATTTAGTATACTATACTTTTAATCATTATTTTTTAGTGTACTCCTTCTACTTACAAAAGAAAGCTAACTGTAAAACAGCCTGAAGCAGGCTCTTTCAAGAGGTATTCCAGAAGAAGGCATTGGTATGCCTTGGTATTCCATGCGTGTTACTGTCCCTGCAGACAGAATGAAGAACATTCAGTAGGAAAAGATGTGGATATGGAAAACAGTAATACTGATAATCCTGCCCCTGTGTAGGTCTGTGCCAGTGTAATTGTGTCCTAGCTTTTAACAAAACATTTAAAAAGTTTTTAAAAAGTGCAAAAATACCCAGCACTTTGGGAGGCCGAGGAGGGTGGATCACAAGGTCTAGATCAAGACCATCCTTGCTAACATGATGAAACCCCGTCTCTACTAAAAATACAAAAAATTAGCCAGGCGTGGTGGCAGGTGCCTGTAGTCCCAGCTACTCGGGAGGCTGTGGCAGGAGAAGGGCGTGAAACCGGGAGGCAGAGCTTGCAGTGAGCTGAGATCGCACCACTGCAGTCTAGCCTGGGCGACACTCCGTCTCAAAACAAAACAAAACAAAACAAGTACAAAAATAGAAGAAAACTTACAGAATAAGGATATAAAGAAAATATTTTTTGTACAGCTGTATAATGTGTTGTGTTTCAAGCTAAGTGTTATTATAAAAGAGTCAAAAAGTTAAAAATTGAAGTTTTTAAAGTAAAAAAAGATAGTAAGCTAAGGTTAATTTATTATTGAAGGAAAAATAAGATTTTAAAAATAAATTTAGCATAGCCTAAATATACAGTGTTTATAAAGTCTACAGAAGTGTACAGTAATGTGCTATGCCTTCACATTCATTCACCACTTACTCACTGATCACCCAGAGAAACTTCCAGTTCTGTAAGCTCCATTCATAGGAAGTGCCAAATAAAGGTGTACCATTCTTAAAAATATTTTATACCGCATTTTTACTGCAACTTTTCTGTGTAAAGATATGTTTAGAGGTTCAAATACTTGCCACTGTGTTACAAATTGCTTACAGTGTTCAGTACAGTAACATGATGGCAGGTTTGTAGTCTAGGAGCAATAGGCTGTACCATATAGCATAGGTGTGTAGTAGGCTATACCACCTAAGTTTGTGTAAGTACACTCTATGATATTCAGACAGTGATGAAATCTCCTAAAGACACATTTCTCAGAATGTATCCCTGTCATTAAGCAATACATAACTATGCAAAAGTATCTAAGGGAATTCCAAATACGGGCTGGATAAAATGAATTGCATTAGCATTATGCATTACAATAAAAAATAACCAATATTGAGTACACTTCATGTGCTAAGTATTTCACTGGTGTTCAGAAGTATGATCCTGTTTCATCTTCACGACAGGCCTGAAAAGTTAAATTTCATTATCTGTAATTTCTAATCATAGAAGTAATTTGCCAAATGAAACAAAGCCAGTAAGTAATTTCTTAAGCAAGATTTTGAATTTAGATGTGTTTAAGTTCTCAGCCCACATTCTTTCCACTATATCAAGAAGCTTGTTGAAGATGCAGGAGGGCAGATCCCAGTACCTTCTTAAAAACTGTACATATTATGTTCTTGCTTCTTTGGGGCTTTTGTGAGTTAAGCTCCTACTTTTACATTTGTAAGTATTCAGTTTCCCACACAGTTTTCAAGGCTCTATTTAGGTCCCTCGCCCCATCTTTACAGGAAAGCATGCCATTATTGGCATTGATTAAATATTCATGGCTCTCCACCCTCTGGATTCCATGCCCAGCACCTGTCATAGTGCCACCTTACTGTTTGGACTAACGAGGGGTTGGTTTTCTTATATTAATTGGTAGTAACCCCCTCATTTCCATTTTCCAGGTAACATGCTTGTGTGTTTGTTTTAAGGTATGCAGGCTATATAGATTGGTTAACAAGCATCTTTCACTTAAACAAATAGATAAAGAGCAGGTGTCTTCAGTTCCTTGTCCTCAAACTTAAATGGTGCATTAGCTCTGACTTCATTACTACTGACACAGGATTCCTTAAATCTCTATTCTGTAAACAAATAAACAAACAAAAAATACCCTTTTATCTCTACAGAAAATCCTGTACATGATAAGGATATTTTAAATTCTCTGGTTATTTTCTATACTCATTTTTTAGTTTATATATTTTCTTTGACGTATCCCATTTCAAATTTTCAAGGTTGACACATCATGCCTATAATCTCTAGGGCTTAAAAGTCAATTTCCGTAAAGTACAACACACAGTCCACTTATTTTACAAACCAAGGGCAGTCAAACCAAGCCATGAAAAGTAATTTTTAGGTAGAAATTAGGCTACTATTCTTCATCAATACAGATGAAGCCTCATTATTGCCAAAGATCTTAATTACTATGATGATGATGATTCAGTAATCTAGATTTAATTTTCAAAGGAATTTCAAAAGGAAACTCTCCACATCTCATCCCACAACTATCCAAATGCAGACTCAAGCCTAAGTAGTATATGTCACATAAACACAAAAAAGGTGGGTGGCAGCGAAGGGGTTTGGGGATGTTTATGTGATCTGACTCTCTGTTGGACCAGTTAATTTTGATCCTTCACCTTCCTAAAGCATCCAAACCTTAGGTGCAGATTTAACTTCTCGCCATCCACGCCATCTAGTGGCTTGTATGTGTTACGTTTGGTTTTAAGGATGATTCCTAATGACTCGGGGGCGGGGTACGCGAAAAACAAAAAGGTTGGTCGCGACAATTTTCCTGTGTCTCTCTACCTCAGTAACCCCTCATACGAACACCTTTAACTCTTTTAACTATTTTAAATATGCGCAGTGATGCGCAGAGAGGATGAAGGGGACGCAAACTTTCAGAGACGCACGCCCCTTGACGATGACATTTAGAAAAGGGCTCCACATCCCTGTTATTCGTAAAGGACGGGAAAAGGAGTTGTGTCAAGACCTCGATCGAGGAGAGTCTCTGATTTTTTGGCAAGTTGGACAGATGGCATATCAATCCCTGCAACGTTAACAATCTGGTTTTGAAAATAAATAAAAAGAGAAAGAGGAAATGCACTTAAAAATTCCGCGTCGGGGCTTTGCGGGTCTTGCCTTCCAGTCGCCCCCAGAAGACAACCAATTCCTGCGCATTCCGCTCCGCTCACCCTCCTTCCCAGCTTCTCTCGCTCTCTTTCCCCCTATTTTCCCACGCTCGCCTTGAACCGGGACTCGGGAGGCAGCAGCAAGGCACGGGTCCCCTTTCTCCTCTCCTCCACCAAACCACCGCAGCCCAGCGCGTGAAGCTTCCCTTTGTTCATCCGAGGCTCGCTTTCCTCCCCAGCAGATCCACCTGGATGCTCTCCCTCGGTGACATTTTGCGCCGGGGTTGGTGGGTGGCTGGGGTGGAGCGAGAGGAGCCCGAGGGGGCGGGGGCGGAGAAAGGTCAAGCCGAGGGAAAGGCAGGAGACGCCTTTCCTAACCTGCGTGGCGGGGCGTGCGCGCGGTTATTTATTTATTTTCTCCTTATTTATTGATCGCACTAGCAGAGCAGCGCGGGGAGCCCGGGGAGATGCAGGACCACCCACTGGCGGGGAAGCAGCTAGCAGCCCTCCCGCGCCCCCGCGCTGCCGAGCGCCTTCTGCCTCCGCGCTCGGACGAGAGCCCGTGCCGGCCCCGGCCCCGGCCCCACCGCGCCAACGCCGCCCGCCCGGCCGCCCCGCAGCCCCGCCGCCCCGCAGCCCCGCACCGCGCTGGCCAGGCTCCCGCGACAGTGGCCCCGCAGTAAGTTGGCAGGAGCGAGTCCCCTCCGTTCTCGCCTCCCCCGCACCTTTTGAACTTGTTGCTGCTGCTCTGCTCGCCTGCGCCTGGCTTTTGGAAGGTGAAAAGGAGGAGGGAGGCACGGAGGGATGGGGGAAGGGGAAGAAGAGCTCGCTTGAGCTTTATTTATGCTCTCTCGGCGCATCGGATTCGGCTGCTCGCGAGCTGCTTTCTCTCCTCTTCCCTTTCCGGGTGCACGGCGAGGAGAAAGTCTCTATGCAACTAAGCCCCGGCGCGCACTTGGCCAGGTATGTACCGCGGGCGCGGCGCGTTCTGCGCGGAAGCAGATGCTGCTGCCGCTACGGCGGCGGCGGCTGCCAGCTCCTGAGCTCTGTAACTGTCACACTGCACCTGAGCTGAACTTGAAAAGAGAGTGAAGGGGCGATTGGGCGAACGCTTTTGGCAGACACAGAGGGTGTTTGTAGACGTGGGGGAGGAGGATTTCTATTAACGCCCCCCACCGTAACCACTGCACATCACCTCCATCTCTGCAAATACAGCCCGAGGAGTAGAGGCAGCAGCAGCTGGACCCCCAAAGAGAGACGTGGGGCAGCGGCTGTGACCGCATCTCCTGAGCTACAACAACAGGTCGCCTTTTTGAGACTCCTTTGGCGGGAAGGGCTACTTGGAAAGGAAGGTTTGAAAGAGTGAGAAGGGTAGGTGTAAGGGTTCCCTAATTCGTCGAAAGAATTCTATTGGGTGACTCTCATTCGTCTTCTCTATCCTACACTCCACGTACTGACCCCATATTATCCAGACTGTGCCGGGGAGAAATCAAAAACACCTGTTTGAAGAAACGGCTGCACCTGTGTGCTTATTTGTGCCAGAGGGTGGCCTAGCCCACCTGCAGGAAGAGATTTGGCTGGGTTCTGTTGAGGGTGATTGTTAGGACGTTGTATTTTGTTGCCATTATTCCAAATACCTGTCTTGGAGGGAAACTTGCCCTTCTGAGAACTGTGACTTTACCAGGAGCCCTATCTTGGAATAAGAGTTACACCTCTGGACCACGTTTCTCACTAGTACTTTGCTTGACTGGAGGAAGTGGGTGACTTTTGGCTGCTTCGGTGACCCATTGTAGACGCCTCGTTACCCTTCTTCCTTCCGCTTCAAGTAATCATGGCGGCGGGGGTGGCAGCGTGGCTGCCTTTTGCAAGAGCAGCGGCTATCGGGTGGATGCCTGTGGCCTCGGGGCCTATGCCGGCTCCCCCGAGGCAGGAGAGGAAAAGGACCCAAGATGCTCTCATTGTGCTGAATGTGAGTGGCACCCGCTTCCAGACGTGGCAGGACACCCTGGAACGTTACCCAGACACTCTACTGGGCAGTTCTGAGAGGGACTTTTTCTACCACCCAGAAACTCAGCAGTATTTCTTTGACCGTGACCCAGACATCTTCCGCCACATCCTGAATTTCTACCGCACTGGGAAGCTCCACTATCCTCGCCACGAGTGCATCTCTGCTTACGATGAAGAACTGGCCTTCTTTGGCCTCATCCCGGAAATCATCGGCGACTGCTGTTATGAGGAGTACAAGGATCGCAGGCGAGAGAACGCCGAGCGCCTGCAGGACGACGCGGATACCGACACCGCTGGAGAGAGCGCCTTGCCCACCATGACTGCAAGGCAGAGGGTCTGGAGGGCCTTCGAGAACCCCCACACCAGCACGATGGCCCTGGTGTTCTACTATGTCACGGGGTTTTTCATTGCCGTCTCTGTCATCGCGAATGTGGTGGAAACAGTGCCGTGCGGATCAAGCCCAGGTCACATTAAAGAACTGCCCTGTGGAGAGCGGTATGCTGTGGCCTTCTTCTGCTTGGACACGGCCTGCGTCATGATCTTCACAGTTGAGTATTTGCTTCGCCTGGCTGCAGCGCCTAGTCGTTACCGTTTTGTGCGTAGTGTCATGAGTATCATCGACGTGGTGGCCATCCTGCCTTATTACATTGGGCTGGTGATGACAGACAATGAGGACGTCAGCGGAGCCTTTGTCACACTCCGAGTCTTCCGGGTCTTCAGGATCTTTAAGTTTTCCCGCCACTCTCAAGGCCTGCGCATCCTGGGGTACACACTGAAGAGTTGTGCCTCAGAATTGGGCTTCTTGCTTTTCTCGCTCACCATGGCTATCATCATCTTCGCTACAGTTATGTTCTACGCAGAGAAGGGGTCTTCGGCTAGCAAGTTCACCAGCATCCCTGCAGCCTTCTGGTATACCATCGTCACCATGACAACACTAGGGTAGGTGCCATAATGGGAAATGGGATGGAGGTTGGGTATGGGTGAGGCGATTGTGGACCCACCAAGGTTACATGGTAACTCCGGGGAAATCATTTGTTTTCTTTCCTGAGTTTAGGAAAGCATTATCTAAATGGTTTGGCAAAACTCTTTTGATCTGTGAAATGGGTATAATACACACGTTGAAGTATTAAGGCATTGCTGGCAAATGTTGATTATTGATGCCTGAAAGTGATAAAGATACAAAGAAATTTTAGAATTCCTGAATATATGAAAGTAGTAGCAATATTTATATTAATATATAAAAATATGACAATGAAAAACAAAATCTATGCCCTAATAAAGACACAAATATATACAATGTATATTGAAATGTCTATAAAGTGGTTCAATGCATTTAAATGAAAAGTTTCCAGGTATACTTGAACTATTATTTTCATATGAATAGATACTTATGGTGTACATTTTTCCTCTAAGAACCATAATTCCTATTTTACATCGTAATACATAGATTGTAGATGTAATTATCAAAGTATTTTATAATATATATGCACATATTCATATGTATGCACTTTAATTATGGTTGATAGGTTAGTCAGTGTTTTAGAATATCAGAGCTGAAACTGATCAACTCTACAATATGCAGTGGAATTAAATTTGCAGCATATTTCAAACTCTAGGTTCATAGTTTCAAAAAAAGAAGCAAAAGACTGTCATCCACACATTTTTTTTTTAGAATCTACAGATCCCATCAGGCAATGGGTCCACACCCATTAAATACACATAGAAGATAGAGCAGTATCTGGTAAGATTGATGGTCACCAAGGCTGGCTGTATTATAAAATTTGGGGTCCTAATTTCCTTTAGAATTTTTTTGTGAATTCTTTTTTGGGGGTATAATGAAGTTCTGCAACCAAAGGGACAAATTTCTGAATTCATGCTGTTGTTTTTAATAGACTTTTAGGGCTAGAATTAAGTTTTTTTAGGTAGTAGAGAAAAGGAAAGGAGGCAAATGATTAATAATGTTAAACTGCAGAAAAGTAGCAGCATTTTACATATTAGAGAATCTAATAAAATAAAATGGTTAGATCCTTTTACTTTTATGAGTTCTTAGATAAGCTGGGGAGTGATGTGAGTGCCTTTTCTTCAGCTTTATGCTACTGTTCTTGCATAGGTAATCAGTTCAGTGAGGATTTGGTAATGGCTATAAGAAAAAAGTTATTCCCAAGGCTACTCTTTAAGCTTTGTGTTTCTGGATAATTTAATTGGCTTCTTTAAATGACATTGTGGTTAAAGTCAACTTAATTTTATTAGACATATTGTGTTGTACAGAATTTCTCATGTCATGTGGCCAGCCAATGGAATATTTTATATATGAAGAATTTTAGGCTAGGTTAAACAAGAAATTGTGGTAAAGAAAAATACAATGATTTATGATTTTTATTTAGTCTCATATTTTTTTAAAGACCTACTGGTACATTTAAAAAAATGAATTAGTGAAAATCCACGTTCTACTTCTTATATTTCCTTTTTATCTTGTTGGCAAATTTGTGACAGTTTATAAGGATAAGGATGATGCAGAATGCCTTCGCAGTGTAGGTGCTGATTCTTTATCAAAGAGGTTTGTTTTTGTTGTCTTGTCATTTTGTAGCAGGAGATCCTTATTAAGGACAAATGGGTAGTGCAAATCACCATCATGACGTCAAATTAGAAGTAGACCTGAATAAAAAAGATTCTGTTTTAATAGGAAGGGAGAACTATTAAAACGAAATACACTTTAAAAATTTGGTATATATGGCTGTGTTTCTTGAGGTATCAGTGAATCATTTTAATGCTATATAGTGTCTATATGATTGAATATAGGTATAAAAAGAATGTTGATGAGAATTCTAATTTCATGTAGCTAATAGTTCTATACTAGACTTGAGAAGTTAGCATTATTTTAAAACTTGTTTCTGGAAATGACTTTCCAATTTTTATTTTATTTTGAAGCTTATTTTTGTTTCAAGGAAAATATGAGACAACATTAAACATTAGGGACACTTTTTTATTGTGTAAATAAAATACTTAAAAGCACCCATTTTTGAAAATATTTAAGAAATTGAATTATATTGCCTGAGTAAAATCTATGCAGTGGATTTAGTTCACATGTTTCATAGGTAAGTAAGTGGATTAGAAGCATTGAATACACACACTTTCTCAGAACTTGGAAGCTAAGTGGAAGTTACTTTAAAGACTTAGCTTCACTGAATTTGAACATTTTAATTTTCAGGAAATTAAGCTAATTAATGATCCTGATGGAATAGAGCAGTCATACTTTTAAGATGTGGAAATGTCGATGTAATCAAAATGAGAACATATATGGACACTTGACAAATCATATGCTTTATAATATAACAGAATTTCATAGAAAAATGTCTTTAATTTCTCATCAAAATATATTATGTATTGTACCCTGAAGAAACAGATTCTTATAAGCGCTGCCTTTTTGGTGCCATCTTTGTGACTCAGTTATTTAGTAATACAAAATATTCAATAAAAGCCATTGCCTAACTTTATTGTTTAGGCTGTAGTTCTATACTTAGAGGATGAAGTGTAAGGTGCAAACTTTCTGGGAAATAATAGTTGAAGCCAATATCCAACTATGTCTGAATGATTATCAAGAGTTATCTGAGCTCTTTTTATGGGGCTATTAATTTTAATGCAGCTAAATGTTCTTCAATTAGTGATAATAGAAGTGAAAATGTGATTGTAAACAGTGGTTATTGAAAGTTCCAGCTCGTATGAACGTTATCTACATGAGAATAAATAACCAAGAGCTTTGTCATTCAGGACTGGCAGAATCATTTGCAGCTTCTAGACTATTTTAGACAATATTCAGTTGGTTTTATGATCTAAAGAACTGAGTGTGTCTATCTTAGAACCAAGGTGTATTTGTATCACCATTTTATTTGCTCCTTGAAATATCAAATATATCAGTAGACTATAACTTGACTATGCTTACTGTATAAGTCATTACTTAATCTATCAGAAAAATGAATGCTTTAAAAATAGTTTTCAGGCTACTTAATTTCCTACTAAAGTAGGAAACACAGAAAGCACAGTTTAAAAAAAATGAAAAAATAATGTCAGAATTTTTTTTTAAGTGTTTAGATTGAGTAATCAGGTAGCTCTGTTCCTCCATTTCATCCCTTCTTTCTGAGCGCATTTCACAGGTCCCTGAATCACCCTTTTATCCACCCGGCTCCCCTTTCCATAATGTAAACTCTAGTTACTGCCATTAACTGCCTTAGTAGAAAAAGAACCTGGAACTCCTCTTTTGTCCTAAAGTCCTTTGGAAAATAACATCCAGTTGTTATTTTTCATTTAGATTGTAGTACTCAAATCTTGCTAAACTTAGGAAATTTCCAAGTGTTCACCAATAATCAAAAACTATTTTGTAAAAATGTACTAGACAGTGTCAAGCTTCAGTTTACTATTGCACCTCATACACATGATCTGGAAATTAGAAGTGGTACCAGGTGGCACATTAAATAATTGAAGGGTTATTATTATGTTAAGTAATATAAATATTTGCATTCTTGGTCTTATTACCATTTAGACAATTTCTTTAAAAGAAGGGATCATATTACTCATAATATAAAACTTAAGAATTTCAGGAGTGTTATTTTTGTGGTTCATCTCACTTTAATTTTAAAACAAAATTGTTTTCATAAAAGTTTTCAATATGGGAAAGTTGCTACATGGCATTTCTATAAAGTTTATATTTAGAGAGAAATTTTATTATTTTAACGATATAAATTATATTCTGATTTCAGAACAAATTTGGGAAAGTAAAAATTTAATTTGTATTATATATTTGTCTAAAACAAATACGGTGGCGTTACATCTTTGCTGCCAGAAAACTTAGCGTAATTGCCATATTTCAATTTTTGTGCGTTTGGTGAATTACTATTTTAAGGAACAACAAAAAAGCAGAAAAGTTTTCACTTAAATTTTCATAGCAATGTATCAGGGAAATTCCTTTTTTAGAATGGCATACTTTGAAATAATTTATCATATGCGTATATATGATCATATCTATGATATACGATAACGTTATGTTATAATTATGTATTATTAAAGAGAAGGATAAACTTTTAAATACTGTTCTCCTGATACCTGTCAGTATTCTGATTATGTAGCTTTGGGTAATGATGGGAGTATATCTTGCAGAATCATTTATGTAGAGACTTAAAGTTTACCCAGCTGTTACTGAAATGGGTGAAATTATCTTCCCTTGTGCCAACATCTATACATAAATATTGCTAGTGCATTAATATAAAACTCTTTAAAAGGTAGGAAGTACCAAAATTTATCTTTCTGGTGAAGTGCCATAATATGAGTAACATCTATTTTTATTTTGACATACTATGACATATTTGTGTAAAGTTCTTTATAGAAAATGTTAGTTGATGGAAGTTGAAAATGAACTTTTAAAGAAATGTAGAGAAATGTGGTATGTATTCCTCTTTTAGCCTTACAAGTAACCAAATCTTATGTGTCTTCATTTTGTTTTAGCCATCACTTGAATCAGAGACAATATTTGATGTGGAATTGAAAAATATGTATGTTAATCCAGCCTGTAGTACTTTAGCATTTACTTGGTTGCCAGACAGAGGTATTTCAGAAAAGGGTTAATATGTGTTATTTCAACATAATACCCTAGAGAAAACGCTATTTTTAAATTTTCAGTGGGTCTGTTACGCTATTCTTTTTTATTTTTAATTTTCCTTTAGACTACTGATAAACTGTCTTATTTTATTTTTATATTTACATCATTTACTTCTGAACATTCCTCTCAATTATACTCATCTTTGAAAATGAGTCACGAAGTTCAAATTTCTTATTACCTGATCTCTACATTCCTAGTGGAAGAAAAGTGACCCATCATTTATTTAAAATTAATAATTTTGTTCATTTAAGAATTGTGTGGCTTGTCCATAGTTACATAATTGGATAGCAGCAATATTTTTTGAAATTTCACTTTTATACTCATTTTCTTCTGAAGACCCTAAAACATTATCTAGAAATGTGTTATAATAATTATCGGGACTGCTGCTGATTATACAGGGATAAGAGAAGGAATACATTTGCTATTTATTCTATTAATGTAGTGTATTTCTCTCTTAGTTCTATTGATGTGACTCATTCCACATTCCTCAATATCACTGCTGGCTCTGCATTTATTCAAACAGCACTGGGGTTTATCATAATGGTGCCCATCTGATATAATACAACCTTGTATTCTCATCCAGTGAACTTTCAGGCCATTTGGCAGCAAACTACTCAATGGTGAATCTTTTACCTCGCCTGATGGAAAAGAATTCGGTTATTTTGCCCTAATTTCCTGAAAGAGTTGGCCTATGAGTCATTAAAAATATGCAATTTAACTTCTCTTTCATTGAAAGAACACAAATGGTGAAATAAACATTCACTGAAAAGGAAGTATATTTTTTCCTTTAAAGTTGTGATAATGAATTCATTCCCTTTCCTCCCTTCTACTCTCCATATGTCTTATATTGTTTTCTAAGCAGGGATACACACACACGTATGCATGTATGTATGTATTTATGTACATATGTATGTATAAGCATTGCTCTCCCACTAGCTTCTGCAGCTAGATTTGATGATGTGGGATAGCGTCTGATATTGAAAAAAAAAAAACCCAGGGTGAAACACCATTTTTGTGCATATTTGCACTGCTCTTTGAATGTTTTGCCCTTTAGTTTTCTCCTTTGAGAGGCAGCCTTTACATTGACCTTCTCCATGAAGGCTTTTCAGCCCCCTAAGCAAGCCTACGTCATTTATAGTTGGAATTGTGCTTGATATTAGTAAGTGCCATTTTTATATATAATTTATGGTTTTACCTCTTGACTTTCTAACTAAATTGAAAGGCTTTTGAGGTTTGAGTGTATACCTTCTGGGGAGTTATTACCTAGTTCGGTGCTCACATGTAGGAAAATATCTATGTTAATGTGTTGCTGATCATGGTGTGAGATGGCACTTGTACGCCATGGAGAGCTCCTTAGCCATGGAGCTGTGCCATCTCAACATTAGCAATAATCTGCTACTCTTAAGCCAAATTATTTTGCTTTGTTCAATGTTAAAAGTATTTACATTTGTTATTTGAACATTTTGTCCTCTCATCTACTAAATGTACCCTTTTAATTTTTCTCTTTTTGACTGGGAAGGGCTGTGAGACCTCAACTTTTTCATCCATAACTAACTACTCTGCAAAGGCTAGAATTAATGGCTGCCAATTGCCATTTTCTTGAACAGTTTGATTTCTGGTGAAGTCCAGGTAAATTGCGGATGCCTTTGGGAAGCATATGGAGATGCTTCATGTTATAAGTGAATCAACATAGAAATATACTACCTTCCCTTGAAAGCCCAGTTCCTTATGTAAATAAGAGTAGCTTAAAAAGCCCATGGGTCAACAGATACTTTGATGATGCTTCATCACTAGAAAGGTGTTCTGTCTTACCAGTAACACAAGCTGGAACTCTTCTTTTTCATCCAGGTTTTCTCATTTATGCATAAAATAGAATTTTTTAAAATAGGGAAATATTGTCTGTAAATGACATAGGAGATAGATGCAATTTCTGTCAGGAAAAGCTCAATGTAATCACCATCAGGAAGAAGTTAACATTCTAAGAAATTAAAAGGCAGATTACAAAATGTAAAGATAAATGTAGGTATATATTCTAGCATAACGCAATCCATTTTGCCTTGGGAATTTTGACAAGTCTATTATGTAATGATCTAAATCATTAAAAGTGTGGGGGGAGTAGGGAATGAGTTACTAGAGGTTAATAATGAGAAAAAATAACATTGAAAGAGTAGGATGACAGTTGAGATAATGTCAAATAGAATGGGAAGATTTTGTTCTAAAAGTAAAAGGTCTTGTCTTTTTTGCTTTTATGTGGACCTAATTCTTCCATCTTCTTCATTTTCTTCACTTTTAACAATATCAGTAATAGCGCTCTTGGAAACCCAAAATAATAACAGTAACATACACTCTCAGGGAATCAGACTGTGGCTCACAGAGTTTAATTCAACATAATAGACCTTTGTTGATCACTTGCTACCTGTCATTGACCACAGCAGTAACCAAAAGGTCAACTTTCTCACCTTAAGAACTATTTAAAACTAAAATAGTGGAAGAGTCAGAAATAAAAATGTAAATATATGATATAATGCCACGTAGAGATGAGTGCTATGAACAAAATACATCTGGGTAACAAGCTTGCTATTTTGCATAGGGGACAAACAAGGCTTTTCCAAGGGGTTGGCATTTAAGCCAATGGCTGATTAAAGTGATGAAATGACTTTCTGACTATCTGGATGAAGAGAATTAGAGGAAGAGAGAAAAGGAGTACAAAGACTTCAAGGTGGGATGAAGTTTCATCAATTCTATCTAATGTCCCTGTAATAGAAGCAAAGAGAGTAAGGGGCTTAGTAGCAAATGGAATCTGAAAAGTAGTTAGGACTAGACTATGTAGGATATGATAGACCACAGTAAAGACTTCTGATTTCATTTAAGATGAAAGGGGGAGCCATTAGAGAGTTGTGAGCATGGTAGGGATAAGATATGATTTCTGTGTTAAAAGGAGCACATGCTCTAAAACATTTAAAACATATTTAAATGGTCAAATTAAAATTATTTACCATGAATAAATTTTCATCCTTCATTAGTTTTTTATATTTACCTTAGCTTAAAATTTATATCCAATTATTCAGGAGATTATCTAAAAAATGAGTATTTTCTAATACATAAGTAAATTGTTACTAATAACACAAATAAAATTAGTTCAAATGAAAACTGAATTCCATATTTTAGCTGAAAAGACAAGGCTAGTGCTCAGTGGATATGGAATTATTTGGGAACTGATGCAGATAATTATTTCTTTTGAATATAGATTTGCATACTTAATAGTTGTCAATTCTAATATTAGTGTTCAAGAATATTACACACATTTCGAATTCTAGTTAAAGGATTTTCATTCCTTTTTTGTCACTTTGCAGTAGGTACATATATATTTTTTCCAGGTGTTTTGTTAGTTATATAAGCCTGAAAGACAAAATGGCTTACATACCTTAAAATCTGTGAAGATTACCATAGGATATGTATTTTTCAACACAAATTAAATTGAGACCATGTTTATAGCAGATGTGTGATGAAAACTTGCAGAAGCAATGCTTTGATAAGAATCACCATGCTGAAGAATAAACTATAACCATGAATGGATAATTGGAAATACATGGGTTTGGAGAAAGAAAAATTGGATTAACAACATAAAAATGCAAAAAAAGGGTATGCTTTCCAGATGAACAAATTGTGAAAATAGTTTTTGAATCTAGAGGAATTCAGTGTGGCCTCTCACTTTAGCATGCTGTTTCCATGAAGACATTTGCCCTCTAGATAACTCTGCATCTTACCCAGTTCTTTCCAGAGGCCTATTTCCTGATAAGGAAGCAAGGATTCATGGGGGCTAACACACACACACACACACACACACGCACATGCACACACACACACGCGCGCACTCCAACCATTCGCTGGTTTCCTTTCGTCATGCTGTAGAAATTAAGGCTGTCTAACCCTATACCATCTTAGTGCACTTTGGAAAAATGAAATTCTTCTCCATATTGTTTTAGATAGCACATTCAAACTTATGAAAATATGTCTAGATTGTATCAAATGAGGTGTTTTTGTATTCTTCTTAAATTAGATCAACCTAATAATGCACATTAGAAACAATATTGAATCAGAAAGGAATGTGCCCTACAGGCTATTCCTAATGTTTGATTTTTTGCTTTAGTCTAGAAGTATTAGAGTCATGGAATTTTGACTTGCTAGGCTCGTTAGAAATCATTTTGTAGAAATGTCTCAGTTTATACTTGAAGAAACTAAGTTAGAGTGTAGTCGTGAAATTTATATAAAATTATAGGGTCTAGTTAGTGGAAGAATCTAAGCTAGATTTCTGGAAGATCATTTGAAGTCCAGTGTTCTTTACAGCACAATACACTGGAGGGTTCCCCCATTATATTTCTTTCTCTACTTTATGCCTATTTCCACCATTAAACAAAATATTAAAAACATAACAGAGCAGCATCACCAAGCAGTGTATGTGCAGGTCTAAAAGTTTCCGCGTGTTATAATTAAAACTCTGATGATGACTTTGTATTTTATTTGAATTTTTAATCTAACGAGAGACTGAACTAGTAACAAAGATAAATAAATTCATGTAATACATAACAGGAAATTAAGAATATTGTTCCACTGGTATTACTTTTACTGTGACCTTTTTGAGCTGAGAAATAAAGCGTAGCAGTTGTAACTTGCATTTTATCCAACTCAATGATTTGTCGTTGGGTTCCTTTTATTTTTTCAACCTGAAAATATTTACTCTGGTAATAACACTGTATTTATATTTTCACAATGCAGAATATCTTATTGTCTTCAGTTATGTGTTTAAATTCAAGGCTGAACATATCATAGCCAATAATATGGAAAACATCAAACCTGAAAATATCTCACAAGACTAGTTTACTTATTCTTGTGAAATTAGGTATGAGAAATGATGTTGATAGTCAATTGGTTTTCAGATACTTTATTGTATCTGAATATACAATCAAGAAAGTATTAACAGTCTTTTTGTTCATATTGTCTATTTTATTAGAACATTACTATAGTTAGAAAAAATGCACTAATTTCAAAACATCTCATAGACATTCACAAGAGGATACATCACTGTGAAATAGGACATAAGAATAGTTGTCAAAAAGAAATTACTTCCATTTCAGTAAATTCTTAATTATGGAAATTCAAATGAATATTTTTCCAATCTTTTATAGATTGCCTTGCATTTTTTTAATGTTTGCAATAAAGGGCAGTTGTTTTGAAAAACATAATTAACTTAGAAGTATACATGTTGATCTGTTGTCTGCTATTACTTTTTTAATATGGAATTTCTGCTTTTGCATTTAAAATTGTATTAATTTGATGCAAAATCTCAGAAGATAACACAATAAATATCCTATTACAAAGAAAAAGAATGTAGTTTAGAAAATGGCTCTCGACTCTTCTTTGTGGAAATAGGACACTTTATTTACTTTATTCAGGGTTGGCATGGTCCTAGAGTAGTGATAAGTAAAGTGCCTATCAATTTAGCAAAGAACTTTATTATTTTTATGGAAAGAGTCCAAATACATTCATAGTTATCTAAATGAAAGGTAAGATTTCTTTATCTTAAAAAAAGCTAAAGGGAGGATTTTTTTTCAGTCAAGTAGCAAATGTTGGCAATATATTCTGAAATACACTATATTAAGCAAAAACTATGAATAAATTAAGAAATCACTTTATAGACCACTCACATTCCTTTTACTTCTGTTTCCTTTATTATTTTCCACACTATTTAATTCACAATTTTTGGATCTGTACATACTGTTTTAATATTACTAAAATATGTGTGAATGTGTAATGTGTACTCAAATCTGCATTTTGGGAAGCACACACATATACACCAATATAAAAATGTACAGATGTGTAAATCAATATTATATACAGATGCATATGTGGATATATAGCTATATGCCCAATCTTATTTTGCTGGGAAACATAACCTATTGATGATAATATTTTTAAGAAGTTTTGGGGATGTGGGAGATAGGAAAAGCCATTTTAAATTTCACTTTGCAAAATAACATTACAAATAGGTGCTATATGAGGGATTGCTATTATATTGTTATTACTATTGACTATATAACAGTGTTAAATATAGTACATATTTGCCTTGCATTAGAGTAAGTCTCTAGTGTTATCACATCAGTAGACAATTAGGCAGGAAATAATTACTGAAGAGTTGTTGATTGATGACACACCATAAATCAAAAGGAATTTCCTATTTAGAAATTGGAATTTTGAGTCACCATACAAAACATATTTTTAGGTTAGAAATCCAGCATTTAGTGATTTTGGGTTACCAAATTATAAAAATCTTATGACTCTATCAGACTTGTTTTGAAATTATATATTTAGTCATTCTTTCATTACTTTTTTATTCTGTGCATTTTCAAGGAGGAGTTGCAACAGTTTATTGTCGAATAAACAGAAATGATTAGGCAAGCATCAAGTATTAAAGGTGACAGAAAGTGATGGAGAATAAAAATTATGTTGAATAAAACATTGCTGAGCATAAAATCAGCTTTGAAATTCCTGGTGGACAAAGAAAAGCAGGAAGTATAGTATTATATGTTTCATAGGTATTTAAGAAAAGAAAGTATCTTATTTCATGAAGAGTTTTTTAGAGAATACTATCTAATAGAAATTTGGGGCAAAATCAGTATAAGCAGGTTATTTAACAACATAATGAAGTGTGGCTGCACCAGTAGTTTCACAAAATATTTAGAAATATTTTTGATTGGGCTATACCATATACAAATTTTTATAAAGCAAAGTGATAATATGTATACACATAAAGGTGTTTTCGTAAGAAATATACATAATTATCAAAATACATAACTCCCAGATGATTGTGAGATTCATATATAGAGTTTAGTAAATCTAGAGTGATGTTTCTTAATATAGACTGAGGATCATCAGGATTAGGATTACCTGGAATACTTATTAAAAATGAATATTCTGGGAGTTCACCTAAAGCAATTTAAATAGTCTTTGCAGGTGGGAACCATGATGTCAGCATTTTCAATTCTCACATCAAATATAAGAACCACTGAAGAATGCCCTCTCAGCCTATTTCTATCATTTTCATCCTATTTTGACTTCAGCTGGAAGTTTGAGTGACAGTTAAAGCAAACCATTTAAGGCTGGATGTGGTGGCTCACACCTAAAATCCCAGCAATTTAAGAGGTGGGTGGATCACTTGAGATCAGGAGTTCAAGACCAGCCTGACCAGCATAGTGAAATACTGTCTCTACTAAAAATACACAAGCATGGTGGAGTGCACCTGTAATCCCAGATACTTGGGAGGCTGAAGTAGGAGAATCACTTGAACCTGGGAGGCAGAGGTTGCAGTGAGCCGAGATTGCACCCCACACTCCAACCTGGGTGACAGAGTGAAACTATGTCCCAACAACAACAAAACATTTAAAACTATGATCTACTAGCTAAAGTGCTTGTTTTCAATTTTATTTATTAGATATTATAGATAGAAAATCAGAAGTCTTGAATACAGGTAAAAAACCAATGCTTTATTGCAAAAGCCATATCTTATCACGTGCTAAGGTATAAGGTTTCAGAGATAACAATCATTAGTCAGTGTTTAGGAGACCAACTGGACTAAAGAAAATACAGTTGCTTCCTTTTGGGAATTTAGGATTGTGAGCTTTTAAAGCTACTGATTTTCTAACATTGTCAAGGATAGGTAGGCTGAGCTTTTCTTAGTAGAGGCAGAAGATAATCGACCAATTGGTCGTAATAAAAGTAAAGAAAATGGAATTAGATAAAAGCCTCTGAACAAAGGAGGAGCTTACGAAAAAGAAGACGGCACAAAGTATGAAGACACTCTAAATCTTATGAAACTAGAATAGTCTTTGGGTATGTTTTTTCTCCTTTTACTCTTTCTTTCTTTTATATAAACAGAAGTTGATTTGAAAGGATTTACTTTCCAAAGAAGATAATTTTTAATCACATGTAAGGGATTTCAAATGTGCAGGACCTAAAGATAGAAAACAAATTACTGGTGGATTCTTAGATTATAATTGAGCATAAGGGAAGTTTTATGTAAAAATCCACTGAATGGCTGATTTGATGTTGAGATGTTTAATTGGCTTTTCATGGATGTTAGCTTGTCCAAAATGATTTCATGTTCTTTCTTGATAGATATATGAAATATACAATAATCTTTTTCTCATGAGGTCCAGGTGTAATGAGAACTGTCTTACAAAAGGCTGATTGAAGATTAATATGGCCAGAAATTGAAATTCATTTCCTGTATTGGAGGATGCTGTCTAATTAGTTGTGGTTACAGGATTTTTGAACATCAGGTTTGGTAAAAAGATGAAACCTATAGTCAAAAGTTATGATCACAGAAGTCTGGTTAAACATAACTTCATGCAAACCCAAATGTTACTTAGTTAAAATCAGGAGGCCTGATGTGACAGTTTTGAAATCTTGGTTTGAAATGAGGTTAGTTAGATGGTGCAGGTTTATCCCAAGTCAGATAAATAGAAAAGAGTCTTATCAACCGCTTGTAAGGCCTCTCTTCCTTAACAGAGTATATATGGGGGGAGAGAGGAAGGCAGAGGTGGGAGGGCAGAGACACACACACACACACACACACACACACACACACACACACACACACACAGAGACAGAGAGACTAGGAGAAAGAAAAGTAAAGAGAAAGAAAGTGAGGGGGGTAAAGAGATGATTTGATTCTTACAATGGGACAAAGAATAGAGTATACACTTATTGGGCCCCTATTCTGTAGCAGGCACGATCCCTTGTATGTAAGCTGTGTTATGTTTTCATGCTGTCCGCTGACTGTCCCCCTTATTTGCCACATTTCAATTCTCATTGGCAAGAGAGCTAAATAAAAATAAGCTAAATATGCAATAAAATGGAAATCTCATAAAATAAGGCCACTCCACTAAACATTTGTTTAAGTTTAAACAGCCAGGGCTAACCAACAAAATCAAGCAAACACTTGTAGTTAAAATAAAAAGGAACCAAGAACAAACAACAATAGAACATGGTCTGAGAAGCAAGTCTGAATTTTGAAATATGAAGTATTTCTGGGAGGATAACAGGGAAAATAAAAGAAAATCCTATGTACTTAATCTCATGTCCCTTTTCAGGTATCCCAGTAAGAGCTACCTTACACTTCTACCAAAGATTCGAGTCTTGAGCCACAAGATAAACATGTCCTCCTACTGTCCTGCAGAAATGATCGGTGGGCTTGCCAAGAACAGCAGCTATTCTTTCCCTTCGCCTTAGGCCAGACATAAACGTCAGCCAAGTACCACACACACCATGCTTGGAAGCATCGACCTGCATTTTTAATTTGGAATATTAAAAACAAAATGGCTTCCAACTTTTCATCCAACATCTATTTTAATTGGGTCTATGATTCTTGTTCACCTTTATTTTAGTTGGTTTAGAGGAAAGTGTTTCACTGAAGCGATACACATACAATTTAATTTTAATAAGTAGTTTCGAAGCTCACATTGTGTTTTTGCTTATTTGTAGCATCCCTAGGCACCAAATAGGAAAATAAATATTTCATAATTTTATAATGCTCTATCTGGGGCCTTGTTGTGTTTTAAGCTGCCTCAATATGCGTGCTGACAAAGTTCTCTCTTCAAAGAACTTCACACTTTAGTTAAAATCTCCCCCACAGATTTTTTAACAATGCCTAGAACATTGCTTTGCCGATCATGGATGCTGAATAAAGATTTTTTTTATTTTTACTGTAGAGTTTAAAGGTCCATTCAATTTTAGAAATTTATATCACTCATAACCCTTTCTAGCCACTTCTTCAACCACATATCCTCTGACATACAACTACCTACATACAGAAATAAAGTTCCCATAGAAGCAAAGTCCTCAGGTCAATATACATTAAAATAATTATACATGAAATAAACTTAGAATTTTGAGACCTTTTTGATATGCTGATTCATTCCTCTGCAAAACTCTTTTCCAAATACTTATTTATGCTCTTTCACCATTGAAAGAAATCCCCTATATTTCTGTGCTATTTTTCTCATCTCTATGCTATTGGCTCGTAGTTATACATATCTGTCCCAGACCATTCTTATGAATTTCAAACAGTAATTTCCAGCTTTATGTCATCAGGAAATATTATACCCTTGGCTTTTCTGGACAATCAGCGGAAGCAATAGCCATATGGAGAATATTTCCAAATCTAATGGAAAACCATTAGACATAGAATATTGTCTAGCCGGCATATTATTCAATATCCTGTACATTAAGAGCTACACATATATGGAAATATATATATGCTTTTTTTTCTTGTATGCCAACTTTATTAAAATTTGGATGCTTCCTGATGTGGCTAATGAGAAGAATTCTCAGGCATATACAGGGTCACCAGTAATGGGTGCCATGACCAATTAGTGCTGTTATCCATAGGTTGGGGATAGAAGAAAATTTTCTTACCTGACATAAGCAAAATCTCAGTGGCAGAAAAATGAAGAGTGTATTCTGGGCACAGTAAGTAGATTTATTTGGCACTCATATCTTTTGAATATTGACTGAACAAAAATCTGAAATCAGTTGTCACTTTTTGAATCTTAATAAATTCTGCTATGAATGGATTTGAAAGTAATCATTGTGGCACAGGTAATCCATTTATAAATTATATTTGCTCATGTATTTGTATTTTATTTATGTGATTTGCCCATCATAAGTGCTCAATAAATACTGGTGTAAATGAAATAAAAATGAAAAAATTATCTTTATGCATAGAAATTTGATTCATTTATGAAGGTGGAAATATAATTTTAGCAGGAAGATGGAACAGATTGTCTTAGATGGTATTTGAACTTTATTTTATGGTCTTAACACTTGAGCTCCCCAAAAATCTGTGATATTTGACATGGCATTACTTTACGTCTGTAGTACTGTACTCTGTAACTATCTTTTGCCATCATTAAGATTATTATTTATTAATAATCTGAAAAATTGGTGTATATTAGGTGTTGAATAGAATTTAACAACTTGAACACAATTGTTTAGCAGAAACAAACAAATATGATGTCCAGAAACACAGAACAACAAATGCACGGTCATATACAAAGCATAGCAGGTAAACACAGAATCCAGATTTCAGTTAACCCAGTGTGCTCTTTCTATGTGCTATAGAATATACATGACACTATGAAGAAAGATATAAGGGATTAAGTTATGTGCAGATCTGGGATTTTGAACCAAAGACCTGTGACTTTAAATCCTGACTCTTCACATTGGCTGATTCTACAGAGCCTGGATGCAGTTAAAAAACATGTTTATGTTTTTATGATAGAAAATTTGTGAGGTCCTGTTTAAGGCTCTGAAATGACCAATTGTTTTCTTGAGTTGAAAAGAATAAAAGTCAACCATCAATTTTTGTAGTCAAATTAGAGCTCAAGGAACATAGAAATTGCAATGACATTTGAACCTGATTTTCCTTCTGCCAAATCCTCCTTTCCTTCTTTTAAACCTGTCCTAGCAAATGTCCAGGATACATGTAAACTAAATTTTCAGCTGATTTCTATACCTGTTGTTTTTCTGTCTCTTATTTCTTTGCTAAAACATAATCAGTATTTTTCCCAAACAGTTTAAGATCCCCCATCTCTGTTGTAGTTTGAATAATGTGCAACACAAAATAATAAATAATGTAATATTACCATTGATATTACATATTTTTTGTAATATAAATCTGTCATTTTGTAGATAATTATATTGAAATATAGTAAATGAATATTTAACCACTGTAAATGTCCTATTTGTATTTTGACACATTTCTCTGATAAGAAAGCAATGATTTAAATATTACTTTTTATTTTTTTAAGTGCCCATGATGTCTTTGTCCTAATTGATATTAATTCATTTGCAATATTATCCAAATACCTTTTGTTTCACCTTAGTGGCAAGTCATTATATTCTATCATATTTACTTAAATTTAGTGACATGTTTCACAGATACAGACTTGTAAGTGAGATTCTTCAAGTGGGTAGTTCTTTTTCTTCAGAGAATCACAGGATCTTGAAATTAAAAGTTTCCTTGGAGAAAACTTTTCCCTGTTCAATCTTCTACCCATTTAAAGTTTCTCTTTCTACTGTATTTTCTACATTTATATGGCCTTCTATGAACTTTTCAAAGATTCTGTGTAATTGGAATTTTAAGACAACCCATTTCTTTGCAGCACAGCTCAAATTTTTATCAAGTTTTAAAAAATTGAGCTGAAATGTACACCTTCTACATTACCCATTTATTCAAATTAAGTATTAAGAGGTTAAACTGAAATTGTTTTCATTTTCACATCCTTTCCAGGGTGATACTTGGAGAAAACTATTATGTTCCTCCTTAGGCTTTTTTTGCTGGGGTTATCTTCCCTAAGTCATTCAAACTTTTGTTGTATAATGTGATTTCTTGACCTCCTTATTGCCTTAATTTCAAGTCCTCTGAAGCTGATCTGACTGGAAGAGAGTACATTGGAATCATGACCTACCATGACACCAACTCTGTATCTCTGAGTAGATTCTAAGTGCATTGACTCGTATGGGTCATGTGGTAAAATATCAGGTCTTTTACTTTTATTTGAAATGGTATAAAACCTTTCTGTTCTCTCCTTTCTTCATACTGTTGATTCATAGTTGAGAATAAACTCTACCATATTTTTAAGAAATTCTTGTAAATTTCATTCCATGAACTAATAAAAATGTATTGTTTGTGTGCTACCTAGCTACATGGCTCAAATGTCTCCATTAGTCTGTTTAATTGGATTACAAAAATTAAACAGAATACACAATGGACAATATTCTTCTGGAAAAGCTATAAAGGAAACTCTTCATGAGTGGAAGTGTTTGTCCAGATCATTGTACCTGAAAGCGTTTGCCCAGTGCAACCAGACATTTAAAACCCAGAAGGGAAGGAGAAGAGAAGGAAGACTCTATAACAAATTCTAATTGAATTGTTCTGGCACCCATGTGCTGTTCTGGTTCTGCTTGACCAGAGGCTGAGGATAATTCAGCTTTCTGATGATTTTTCCCTTCACGTTCCAGGAGGCTCATTATTGATGAGCCTATTAAGACAACTGGGATGGACAGAGGAAAAGGGTCAGACACATATGGCTTTCCTGTTTCTTTTTGTTTGACCAGATTCATTTGAAAGGATGAAATGCAATCATCATTATTATCATCGTTATCACAGAAGCTCTCACTTAATGAGTAATTACCCTGAGTCTGCACCATACTCAGCTCTGCTTAACATATATTGTCTTTGATTATATATTAATCTACAACGTGTTACCTTTATTTTACAGTGAAAAAAATGTGACTCAGAAATGATTGATGTTAGTTCTGTCTCCCAAACATGTGCATTATCTGTAGAAGCACATAGGGTCAACAATTATTTATTTTTGTCAAATAATTAGTAGTTGTAATGTCAACTGTGAGTCTAGATGTAGAAATGCTGTTTAAAAAAGCTTGGTTCAAAGTATGTTACAACCAGCAATGACAAAACTAAATTCTCTGCTCTTGAAGTATATTTAGAGACCACCATAATATTCTACTCTTGCATTCGTTTGTGATTTGCAAAGTTTAAGATTTCTAATTGAAGTCACTCAACATAAAAAAGCAATTCTCAATACAACCATTCTAAAATAATTTAGTGAAAAGGTGGGTAGATCATGGAGGCTTGTTTATTTCATCTTAGTACAGAAGGAAATAATCCTCTAAGATGTTTTGGATGTTTGAAGTTGTCCAAGCATCATTGAAATAATACATGACTGGTTAAAATATACATTCATTATAGCAGAAAGGACTGATTATGTTACTACTTTAGAAATTGAGTTTATATTGAATACAAACAGTTGTAGACTCTTACCTGGATTGCTTATTGGTCATGTCAGCAATAACGAATATATTTATCGAGTATGAAATTCATTTCAGCTTACCCTTGTTAAATGGCTAAACACTATTTTTAACAACTGTAATCATTTTTCTCCTATAATTAATTGTATTTATTATATTATCTCATTTATAAAATCACTAGATCTGATTAATGCCGTATAATATAAAAAGTTATGATTATGAAATACATTTACATATTTATAAACACATTTTTATCTAACTGAAAGTTTAGAGAGAACATACATATAGGTTCTACCAAGCACCTTAGAATGGTTTCAGAATTTACTGAACATTAATTAGGTCTTGATTAAAAACCATTCCTACAATGAAAGAATTTTAAAAAATCATTAATGTGACATAGATTTGAAGAAACATATTCTTATTAGCCAAACACTTATTCATCTTATTGTATGTTTACCTTGTTTATGTTTGTGTCATCTATCTATATAAAGATATGTACGTACACACATATACATATATACACATGTATATACATACACACATATGTACACACACATATGTACACATACATATGTGTGTATGCCAGTAAAATATGTTTGCAATGTATCTTTAATTATCTTGTACTCTTGCCTATGTTAGAAACTCTTGAAGGTCAGGACGTGTATCTAACTTCATTTGTTCTGATACTCTGGGCATTGAATACATTTTTTTGCTGAGTTTTATGTTGGTTTTGATGAAAATACACAGTATTTTATTTATAAAGGGGAATTATCTTGACTTGTAGATAATGATTTTCAATATGTAGCAGTAAGAATTCGTATTGATGCCAGGGAAGCAAATTCAATAAAACACCAGTTTAGTTCAGCTTTGGCTGCAAGATTATTGTAATGTTCTGTTTCAGTAGTTATTAGAAAATATCAAGATCTCTTCTTTCATTTATTCAGCAAATATTTGAGTGCCTACACTGGGCCATGTTCTTTCTAAGTGTTAATGATACAACGATTAATGAGGCATATTTCCTGCCCTGAAAAAATATGTCATAGAGTAGACACACACACACACACACACACACACACACACACAAACACACCCACACACATTCTACATTACAGTGCAAAGAGTAAGATAATAAAACTTATGTCAGGAAATTATGGTGCTTGGGGAGGGAAACCTAATCTTGTGAGGAGTTTCACAGAAGGCTTGCTAATGGTAGATTCTGAATGAAGCATTTGAGGTTGAATATGAGCTATTAAGAGAAATGGGAATAAAGAGTGGGAAGAATATTCCAGATGGAGAGAATGGCAAATCAAAGGGATAAGGAGAATATTTTTAGCCATAATATACAAATACCTGTTATTATGTGTTAATTTACTAGTAATTCTACTAAGATTTTTACCTGGATCCTCTAATTTATGCCTTACAGAAACTTTATGAATTAAGTGAAATTTTTCTCACTATTTTGCAGATGAGATAATGCAAACTCGAGGTGCACGTGTAGGGGAAGCTGAGATTCAAATGCAGTCAGTCTGACCCCAGAATCCCTTCTGTTAAACACCCCTCTATCTACAGTCTTACCATCTTGGGTTGGGACATTCCAAAATTCAGCCACTATTAATTATTTCCCAAGGAATAATTCACAAACAATTGGACTGGAGTCCCACAACAAAGGTACATGGGAATATTTGAGGTAAACACTGAATACTCAAGTATAATCTACAAAAATGTGAACACTTTCTAATGTATAGTATTACATATTTAAATATGTTTTTCACATATTGAAAAGTTTGGCATATCTCTTTCTACTGCTGGGAAACTTATATATAGTCATTCAGTCTCCTTTTGGCAGGGTCAGGATTTCAGTTATGTGTGATATGTAAAAATTTTAAGTGTTGTATTTCGGGTTGACATTTCTTCCAACTTTGGAAAGCTATGTTTTACATATCATGCTTTTCCAACTGGAGTGTTTGAGGTTATACTTCTAATTGTGACTTTTGTCCTACAAAATTTCACAAAGTTTCTAAGTACTGGATCTCATTAAGTTTAATTCCTAGGACCATGGAGAGAGGAAATACCTATTTCAATTTAATCTCTCAAAAATGAATTTTCTATTTCAATTAATTCTCCTGAGAAAGACTTAGCTCTATTAATTAGCTTCACATTATATTACATTTTTATAAACCAGAGTTCAATATGTGCCAATAGTATGATCATATGGGAATGGTAATTGTTTACTTAAGAAAGCCTTTTTAGTTCATAGTAAAATGGTCTAATAATGAATTCTTTATAGTCATTCTCATACTCTGAGTGGTACTCATTACAGCAATTGGAAAGATCACTTTAAATGCAGTACTGTATTATACATAGTTGCTAAGAGAACCAGTTTTCCAATATTTAGAGAAATTAAGCATCAAGCATTTGAAATAGTCATTGGATATGTTGGCTAGGGTAGAATAAAACACAGCCAGATCTGTAATTAAGATATCAATTTAAAAATCAAAGAATAAACAATTAGAATGCTGAAAACACTATGCTTCTTATCCATTTAGGAATTATTTTCTAAGAATTTTTAAGCAATGTTTTTTTAAGAATTGTAGCTTTGACATGAAAAGGAGTCATGATAAACACAACTCTTTTTATTAGCTAAAGCTTTAATTTGACATATTTTTATGATATTGCTTTAAATCTTTTTTTATTTTGTTGTTTATTTGTATAATTTTATAGGTACAAGTGTGATTTTGTTACACGGATATATTGGGTAGCAATGAAATCTGGGCATTTATATGTATCCATTACCCACATCACGTACATTGTATCTATTAAATGATTTATTATTATTCACTTCCCCCCTAGCTCTTCCAAATGTCTATCCATCTGTCCAAATGTCTGTCCAATGAGATAGACATCTCTAATGTCTATCATGCCACTCTCTATGTCCACATGTACACATTACTTAGTTCCCACATATAAGTGAGAACATTGGTATTTGTCTTTCTGTGTCTGAGTTGTTTTATTTAAAATAATGACCTCCACTTACATCTATGTTGTTGCAGAAGACATCATTTCATTCTTTTTATGGCTGAATAGTATTTCATTGTGTACCTATACCACATTTTCTGTATGTGATCCATCAATGAACACTTAGGTTGATTTCATATCTTTGTTTTGGTGAATAGCGCCACAGTTAATACAAGAGTGCAGATATCTTGTTGATACAATGACCTATTTTTCCTCTGAGCAGATACCCAGAGTGGGATTGCTAGATGGAATGGCAGTTTTATTTTTAGATTATTTAAAAATAATTTCTCTGCATCATTATTATTTTTCAGAAACTTAAGTTTTAAACATTTCTACTCATATAAACTTCTGTTATATTTAACTTGTTAAATGCACTTCTGTTCACAAATGGCTGTGATTTCTCATGAATTTTCAAGCCTCTTGTGCTCTAATTGAAATATTTTGGAGAACTTTTTTGGATTTTATGTTTGTTCTGTTGAGTAAAAGTCATTGTAAATAATATTAACTTTGCATTTTTAAATTAGTACTCTTTCAAACTGTGTTAATGCCTGAAAATTTAGTTTAGCACTGTCCAGTAGAACTTTCTGTGATGATGGAAATGGTCTACATTTGTTCAGTTCAGTACAGTAGCCACTAAACACATGTGGCTATTCATCTGGAATGTGGCTAGGGTGATTGAGGAATTGAATTTGTAATATTGTTTAATATTACTTATCTTAATTTAAATGGTTCTATGTGGCTAATAGCTGCTATGTTGGATAGATCAACTCGTTACTACATCTTAACAGAGTGACTAGTTAAGTTTTATATTTCTAAAGATGCATAATTGAGATATTAACTTACACAGACATACACATCAAAAAAGAGTCTCTCTACACACGGGTATTACAGACTTCTCTAGGGCACATCCTCTCCTTAGCTAATTTTATGGTAAACAGTCACCAAAAGGGGAACTCATTTAGCTGGAACATCCCAGTTATGTTACTGTGTTATGATGGTATTGAAAACTATAGTAGATTTTCACATTGAGAAGAACCAGAAATGTGAACTATACCAGTCTAGTGACTAAAATTTTTGACCAACTGTACTTTTCAGTCCAGGTGTTTGGTGATTGATGTGTTCATGATTTTAAATTGAATATCAGTGTTATTTGGATGATGGATGATTGGAAGTGCTTCTTTATGCAGCCATACATTTCTGGTGTTCCTGCCAATAATCTCTAAAAACAAGTGTTCAGAACCAGTCACAAAAAGTTTTCTATGGTAAGAACATTGATTTAAACATTTATTTTAGTGTCTTCTTAACTGAATTCAAAACAATATATGTTAGACCAAAGTAAGAAATGTTGCCGTCAAAGCCTAATCTTGGAAAAACTACACAGAGAATTAAAATCCATTTTTCTTCTACTCATGCAAATTAGTAATATTTGAGCACTACTATTAGAAAGTGTAGCGAAGTCTTACGCTTTACCTGTTATTGCATTGGTTCTTGCTGAATCACAACTGTAAGTAAAGAAATTGAGAATGGAGGCCTGGCGTGGTGGCTCACACCTTTAATCCCAGCACTTTGGAAGGCCGAGGTGGGTGGATCACCTGAGGTCAGGAGTTCAAGACCAGCCTGGCCAACATGGGTGAAACCCCGTCTCTACTAAAAGTACAAAAAATTAGCAGGGGGCAGTGGCAGATGCCTGTAATCTCAGTTACTCAAGAAACTGAGGCAGGAGAATCACTTGAACCTGGGAGGCAGAGGTGGCAGTGAGCTGAGATTGTGCCACAGCACTCCAGCCTGGGCAATAAGAGCGAAACTCTGTCTAAAAAAAAAAATTGAGAATGGATTCACTGCTTAATAGTAAAGTATAATATCATTTAGTCTTGCTTGTTATTATTATTTTCTTACTACCACTTTTTACTGTCTGGTAAAAGAAATAAGTAGACAGATGCCATTCACTAACATAAATAAATGAGTCACGATCAGTGAGTTAACAGCTTAATAGGAAGTGAGACTTATTGTTACCAGATTTTCACCATTCTTTTGTGTGAGTGTGTGTGTGTGTGGTATGACTTGTGTGTGAAAGTTCTCCTGGATGTCTAAAGTTTTCACTACCTTGTTCTTTTAATAATAGTCACTCATTTCCAAGCATAACATCTATATAGTTTAGAGTTAGGTTCAGCTATGAGTAATAGAAAACCTAAAACTAAAAATTATTTAAACAAGAGACATTTCTTTATTTCTCAAATAAAATTGATATTCTAGAGCTGCTTTGGTTATTTCTTCATCAGAGACAGAGGCTTCTTTCATCAAGTTCTCTGCCAAATGAAACATATGATTTTCACCTTATGATCAAGGTGGCTAATCGAGCTCCACATATAACATCTGCGTTCCACAGAGTAGAAAGAAGAAAGGAAAAGAGGCAAAGTCCTGTGATACTTGTCATTGAAAAGATTTCTTGGTAGTTTCCACATTAAATTATTTTTTTCCAAGCCTGAATATAGCCAGGCCTACTTGCAAAGTGGCTGATCCAGAGGTTTTTGACAGAAAATATGAAGTATTAAGTTCCCAATAGTAAGGTTTTCTTTGAAGAGTAATGTTGAAATAGAATGACTTTTCTGCCTTGTTGTAGAAATAGATGATTATTTTGGCATATATTATTACTATTTATAGTATATATAGCCAGAGCTCTGCCAATAAGCATGAAGAAATTTTTAAGGATATGTCCTAGGTTTTAGCAAAGTTAACTTTAAGGAAGAACCATTGCAAAAGAGGTTGGTGACATTGAGTGGGACAATGACACCAGGCTGTATAAAATACCTGGTAAGGGACACAATTTTTTCAGAACAGTTTGGAAGAGATTCACTCCATTAGATTGACTTAATTTGGAATTGACCAATTCATATTAGTGGGATATTATAATTTTATGCTTCCACTGTGTTGTGTCCAGAAAATACAGGCGTTCAGGGGAAGTCAAAACCCTAGATGAACTCTTTGCAGCAAATACATGAAGGAACTAACTAGTATGTCCATAGGAATGGATTATACATTTATATTAATATCTTTAAGCTCTGGATTTGCATTCTGATTGCTGTCTTGGCAGAAAACCTTAGAAAATAAAGAGCATTTTGATTCCTATTTTAAGAATACTGGTGTATATTGTTTTCATTTCAAAATTATCTGAAGCATATTGTTTGTGTTTAAAATATATAGTGAACATGGATATTATTCAGAGGAAAAAACACTGAGTAGTGAACAGATCTAGAATTATATTCTTGGTTAAGTTATTTTTATAGCGATTGATGCATTATAAAATATTCTCATTAATCTAACAAAATGTAAAGTAACTGTAATTAGAGTGAAAGTTTTTATGATCATCTAGACACTTAACATCTCTTCTCTTCCATATTCTCCATCTTCACTAAGATTCTGATTTTTATAGGCCAACTTTGCCCTAAGACACACTAGGCACAGTGTCTGTGGCCCGTATTACTTTTAAAGGATTCATGAAAATAGTTTTCTTACATTTAAAACAAGAAGGAAAAACTGAACTTTTAGGTCAAGAAATTATTATTTAGTACTAATATGCTCAATTTTACACCAATACAGTTGTAAAGTATGATTTTTAATTGCTTAAGGGGGGAAGGGGCCCACAAAGGTAAAAGTCCTCAGGGCTTCAAAAGTTATAATGCAAAGTTGTAATACACACCTGGACAGCCAAATAAGAATCTGTAGAAATATCTCCATTTTTCTTGATGAATTATATACAACAATAAAACAATAACAAATAACAAATAATAACTAAAATGTCTATAATATTACCTATGGGCCAAATGTTGTTTTAAATGTTCTACAAAAATTATCTAATTCAATTGCTACAACAAGATTCTGAGGTAGGTAATATTACTATAGTTATCTTCATTTTACATAGTCTACGCCACTCTTTCACTTCTAGGCAAGATCATGGGAAATCTGCTTAGCAAATATTAGCATCTGCTTTTGAGCAATAAACATACATATTCTGTAACCACTGGCATTTTCCCCTCAGTAAACAAATGAAGTAGAATTTGTCATCAGGTAAATGTCGAATTTCTCCTGCCATATTTCTCAAAGTTATGTTTTTGATAAGTCGCCATCTAAAATCTTTAACAGGCCTTAAAGGTTTGCAGGGTTTTTTTTTCAGTCTTAATAAAATGCTAGATTCCTGCAGATTTATTTAATTCTGGAATTGCGTACTTTTTTATAAATAAATACTATGAATATTGCCACATTGTTGGGCCTGGTTGCATAGCAGCCTAGTTTCTTTTGAGGAATAATATATTGTAACTTCCACAAAATATACAAAAATTTTATTATTTCAATGATATTTGAACTTTTTCAACTTAAGAATTGTGCTTGAGTTGTTAGCTTAAAGGAGGCATTTGTGTGAGCTAAGATTCAAACAGAAAATGTAAGTTAAATCTTCCTTAAAATAATTAACAAGAATGAAAAAATACTTTTCCTGACATCGTTTTGTGCATCACCCCTATAATACCTTCCTAAGAGAACATAGAGAATTGAAAGAGGTAACCATATGATAACTTTTTTCCAAAATGCGTGTTTTCTGGAATCATATGTATGATTTCAATATCCCTGCATTATATGTTTCATTTCTATATTTTTAGTTTACTTGTTAGAAAATGGAACACCAAGCTACAGACACATTAATATTTTAACATGTTACTGTGAGATCCTATCATCTACATTATATATTTACATGTACATCATATGATATAAAGATCTTTACCTAGTTAATTCATCCACAATAATCAATATCAGTAGTGAAGACTCCCTAAAAGTTCAAACCAGTTATGTAATTACTTATCTAGTTACATTATTACTTTTATAGAATAAGTGAATTATTTGCATGAACTATGCACTTTAAGATTTTTTGTTTGTTTGTTGTTGTTGTTTGAGACAGTCTCACTCTTTTGCCCAGGCTGGAGTGCAGTGTTGTGATCTCAGCTCACTGCAACCTACGTCTCTGAGGCTCAGGCGATCCTCGGACCTCAGCCTTCCAAATACTGGAGACTAGCGGTGTGCATCACCAGGCCTGGCTAATTTCTTTGTATTTTTTGACGGGGACGGGGAGGTGGTGGTTTGCCATGTTGCCCATACTAGCCTCAAACTCTTGAGCTAAAGCCATCCTCCTGCCTTGGCCTCCCAAAGTGCTGAGATTACAGGCATAAGCCACCGTGCCTGGCCAGTATTATTAAATAACACATTAAACACACTATTAAAAGGGTGTCTGAACGATGTTTTATGTATGGTTAAAATGTTGGAATTTAAAAGAGTGATATACAGACAACTTATTTATTTCATTTGTGTCACAATATAAAATTCTTCTTGTTAGGACTTGTGTACAAACTGTATTTAAAAACATATTTCTGAAAGAGGAATTTTTCAGTGGTCTTATCTGGACTACCTTTCAACCTGTGCCTATCTTAGGACCAAAGCCAGATTTTCAGAATGAATCACTAATTCAGTGAACTTGAGTAGATTTTAGAGATTACCTGTCTAATGCTCTCATTTTAATATATGGACAAAATGAAATATATAAATGTGAAATGATCTCTACAAGGTCACACAACATTTACAGACAGAGATGGAACTAAAGGCAAAATATTAGAACCTCAGTTTCATCCCTATCCTTTACACTTCACTTTGTTACCTGTACTACATTATACAATTCAAAGTTCTATTGCTAATAAATTTTACTTTGTTTGGCAGACAGTTGTTATAAAAAAAAAAGGTGAGAGATGGATATTACAAGTCAAAATGACTAGAAAAACTGTCTTGTCAGCAACATTTCCATAGATTACAGAAAAGAAAGGTGAAATAATTACTTTATGAAGAGAGATACTGCAGAATTTGAGAAAGAGTAGATTATGAGTTTTGTTTCTAGAGATACACAACCAAAGTTACCTATAATTGTGAAAGTGGTCTGTGTCTACATATTATGAAACAACAAATTGGCTATCTTTGGCCATAGAAGTACAGAAATGTATTTTCAGACAGAGCTATTATTTCTCTTTTTTGAAAGAAGAGATCTAAGAAGTTAAAGATAAAATCATTAAATACCTGTCTTCAAAAAACTGTATAGCATATATGCTTTCTCCTAATGTATCATCTTAAATCATGTTTAGCCTCCAAAGTAATATTTAGAAAATAAGTTAGTTTATCCTCAATATTCTGCCAAAGACAAAATTTTTACTTCAGCAGGATTTGGGGAAGTGCATTTCCCAACTTCATGCTCTCTTTGGACATTCCAACATTTAAAACTATTCTCAAGAATGTTCATCCAGAGCAGCAGAAGACAAATTAAATCTTTGCTCTCCTGATCATCCTTATGTGGGTGAAAGAGAGAATGTATCTCTCTACTCTCATTCTGAATGCGTATACATATCTTTCTTCTGTTTGTCAATGTATCCTTTAAAATAATGACAGCACAAGTGAATAACAGGAAAATATTGAACTGACCAACAAAAAGCACAGTGGGATCTTTTTCCTTCTCTTGTGGCTGTGGGGAGTGTTAAATATCATAACACGTGTACAACATTTAGCCATGTGACCAGCATAGAGTTAGTGCTCAATTACTGTTGTTATTAATTGTGCTTGCAATGGTGCCTTTAGTTGCATTATTGAAGCTTTTGACAGAGAGTGTCAAAAATTATTCTGAAACAACTAGACCAAATTATACTTGTACCAGCAATGAACGAGAATGCCTGTTAGTATGGTAGGATAAGATCTTCAGGGCCAATCTGTCATTACCACATCAGCATAAATGTCACTGCTCCCCGGGGCTTTTGGATTTTGTTCTTTTTTAGCATGTCTTATATGTGAAGAAGTAGAGAGCACATCTATTTAATCATTGCAAACATATACCTAATAATGATTCTAACAAATATATAGGAAGGGGAAGTTCAGTATTTTGAAACTAAAGAATATACAGCACACAGAATATGTAATGACCTTTGGAAAGATGGTTTCTGAGACAATTTTCTTAACAATGTAAAGACCAAACTGAATTACATAAGATTTTTCTTGGTGAGACTGCATATTGATGGAGACCTATAACACAATCCTCAATGTGTGGCCTCCTTGCCGGCAGCATTGGCATCAATCACCTGGGAACTTGTTAGAAATACTTACTAACATGCCCCACACCAGATAGACTGCATCAAAAATGGTAGGTGGGTCTCATCAATCTTCGTTTTAACGTGTACTCCAGCTTATTCTGATGCCAGTTAAGGTTAAAAAGCACTGAAATACAAATTAGCAACTCTCTTTCTCCTTCCATATTTCTCTTCTTTCCTCTTTTTCACAATCTCTTTCTACATCTTTACTTCTCTCTCTATTCCTCCCTTTCTGTTCCTCCTTTCTTCCTTTGCGAATTGGTGGTTGAAACTAGCCATTGCACTGTTGTTAAATTAGAGAAGTCGCCTAATTTGACCTAAGTATTCTGGTGATTCCTAAGAGAGCCTGGGCAGGCGATATGAATACTTGTCTCTTCATCTCCAGCTCGGCATTGTTTTCACTGCACCGAGTCTGCTAATAGGTTGAAATGCTCTTGAAGAAACCTTCTTCTATTGTCAATATTATTGTCCTTGGAGACATTGTCTCTCTGAATATAATAGAATTTCAAAGCTTACTGATTTAATCTTTCATGCTTCAAATCCAGACACTGTTCTATTCTAGGTGAAAGATTGCTATTTCTTTATTATTAAAGGAAGAATTGTGTCTTCCTAGCTATAATTAGTTATATCAGCCTTCACATCAAAAGGGTAGTAATTTTCTGAGCCAGAGCTTTGCAAAGTAGCAAGAAAATAATTTTACAAGTGTCTTTTTCAAGAGCATGAAAATTATGAGGCTGTAGGTTCAAACTGTTCTGTTGAAAATGTGCCCAAGTTTAACCAGACATAAATTCATATTTTACTTTTTTCTTGTGGGCCTAGCTATGTTGCTATGACATTTTATCTCACCTGAAGTCTCCATGAAGAGATGGCTAGATATAAGGTAAAGTAAAAAAGGAGACAACCTGCAGTAAAATTAAGTAGGTGACATATCTTCAACCGAGAGACAATGAGGGATTTTTTCCCGTAAGTCTTAATGAACCAATGATAAAGCCTTACCTGTTTTGTCTGTTTACTTTTGCTTCCCATTTCAGTTTCCCTTATTCTCAAACACATCTTTTAAATGTGTCTTTCAAAGCACATTGCTATTTGCATTTTACATTTTCCTATTCAAAATCCTCAGTGGCTTTGCAAGGTTCTACAGATTCCTTTCTTTCCCCAACCCTCCCAAGTATTTCTTCCTGGATTTCAAGCTTTAAGTGGTGCTTCTCTGCTAATTGAATCCAAATGTGTCTGTCCCAAGCATAGGCCAGGTTTTCCCAGAGGTATTATGTAGAATCACAGTATTTATAAACTCTTAGCAACAGACTTCATTATTGCTGACTGAACTTTGATTTGGTGAGCAAGTTCTCAACATGCTGATTTTGAATCCATTTTAAGGGTCCAAACCCTTGTGACAATGCAGTGTGTGAGACTCCTCAGACTTACCTGGCTTCCACCTTTGGCAAGTTTCCTAACATCTATGAGAATGGTACTAATCTTCAAGTGGGGATAAATGGCTTTACAGTAGAATTGTTTGAAAATTTGTTCAGATAACATAGGTAAAATGGCTAGCATAGAGTGGACATACAGTCAGTTGTAGCTGTGACTGTTTCCTGCATTCAAGACTTTCTCTAGCTGGATCCTCCACCAAGAATTTTTTGTCTCTTACCTTATCATCAGAAATCCTATATTGCCTTGGCATTGTGGTATATATCTCAATCCCACCTCCTCCGTAAAACAGCACTTAATTAGACATAGCCGTACAAAGTTTTTAGATCTTTTATGACCATATTTCTCTTTATTTATTAGTAATCAACTTTATTTCTTTCTCAAACTCAACCTTGATTTTTTTCTTTAAAACTGATATTTTTGAACAATGGTTTAGACTTTGTTTTGAGCTCCTTGTGGTACTTTGTTTAAAACAATTCAATAATGAATTAAATGAAGCTTTAATTTTTTAAAAAATAGACAAAACAGCAAAGTTTAGACGGCAGTGAAACAAAACAAGTTGGAATACCCCAAAAATGATTCTGGTCACAGTGACTATCCACAGAGTATTGGACTATGGTCTGTCATACAGATTGTGAACCCAAGCAGCTCTTCTGCCCTGACTCTGGCAAAAGATAAGATATTTATTCTTTGAGGAAATTAAACTACATTTTAAATTGTAAAAAAGAAAGATTATTCAGGCCTAAATAGCCTTAGGTCACTCTAAGGTTTTGATTAATGTAAAAGTTTATTCATACGTTTGCTTTTAAAATTTATGCTGTGTTAGATTAGAAGTAGATTTTCATGTCTAATATAATATTTTCCCCATCTACAATTTTTTTCCAAACTCTGATGTCATTTTTTTCTATCTAATAGACACAAACCCCTTTGTTTAACTTCATTTTTATGTAGAGAAAAAAAACCTTCACATCAAATAAGGGGAATAATAACTAGTATTTTTCTAGTATGTATTTATTTTTTCAGTGAGGGAAATTTTCAGCATAAAGTGAAATTTTTTAGAAAATAGCAAATGAGAGCTTTTTTGATGCTGTTTTACAAGGTGGTAAAAGTATACAAATTTGGGGACAGTGATATACCTACCTGTGACTAGCTTACAGGTTTTCTGAAACTTGTACAAAATATTTTGAACATAGTGTATTCACAGTGTTGTGAAAATTGGTTAAGAACTACAGCAAGCAAGATGCCTTTCTCTTCTTGAAAATAATTCCAAGAACTGGAAGTTCCATATCCATCTCATTTCTGAAATGAGACCGTCTTCTCAGTAATAGAACAGTGTTCAACAAGTAAAGTGTTTAGATGTGCCTGTGTGGTCAGATGTATGTTGTATCACAGCATGCATTACTCATGTTGCATATTCTATTCAGAAAGCATGCCTCAGCCATCTGGGTGGAACATATCAACGTGTAAAATTGGAGTTACTCTTTAGAACTGAAGCAAGCTTTAATAGATGCTGCGCAAGCTTCTGAGACTAGACACCGTGAATATTCTCTGGGCTATTTCATTAACAAATTGTATCTCTGCAGCCTGCATTTCTCTACATATTTATTGAACAGATAATAGGAAATAACTACTTTTTTGTGAAGTCGTAAATAATATGGCAGAAGGATATTAAACCCACTGAGATGTGACAGAAGAACTAAAGCTTGTGGGTTTTAGAATTTTATGATACAAGCCTTTTTTTGTTCCATGAGTACATGTAAACAGATATATTTGAATTGTTTATGTGGACAATTATAAATTTGACATTGCAGCTGCTGAAATGAGACTATCTGAAACCCAGAACTCTTTCGTATACTTTTTACTGAAATACCACTTACTGAAGGGCTTTACTAAAGAGAGAGAGAGAAAAAAAAATCTCTCTTAGCCATATCCATAGTGCAGCTTCAAATGACGCAAAACCTTTTATGATTATAAAGGTAGTTTTATGGCCATGCTTCTCATAATCACTGTATGGCTCCTATAAAGGTCATAGGAGGGCCCTGGTTTTTCTAGTCTAACATAGCTTTATCCTGTTTACTGAAATAGTTCCAAGCAGTGCCATGCCGAGATGATACATTACCATTCTTACTGTTATCAGCATGAGAGCTCTTTCAGTTTGTCTTTTGAGAACTTAGCCGGATTTTACAATTATTTTTAACAGTAAGTGAAGAAAAACTCAAATAGAGATAAAATCACAGAGTTAAGGTTTCAAGTGGCCTAGGCATTGTACTTGTTTTTTTATTATCACAAACAATTGCCTTGAATTATATTGGTCCATACAATTTGTTGACTCAAATGTTGTTTTCAGTTGTTACTGATTAGAGATACATGCCCTGGATATAATCATTTTGGTTTTCTCATTAAAAAGTCATATTGGTCTTGTTTAAATAAGTGTGGGACAGGAGAAAACTGCCTTGTAGGTGGGTATATCTAAAATAAATTTTGTCCATGGCCAATTATCAGCTGTGTAAATGATAAGTTGTTTAACTTCTCTGAGACTTAGTTTCTTCACCTGAATAAAGCAAATAAAGGATTCTTGTTTAACAAATTAACTTGAACACATCTCTACCCCCTTTCTGAGTTTCTCATTAAACTAAAAGCAAATGAATTTTGAACTGTACAAACCTACAAGGAAAAAGAGACTTAGGGATAGAAGATAACAGCAAATGAATGTTTATTATAAGATTTTAAAAAAATGGCCTGGGAAATATATGGGCAGTGGCAAATGACTCAGTGGATTAGAAAAGCCAAGAAGACCTAAGTGCTTTTTACAAGGAACACAAAACAAGACACCAAAGGCTCAATAAGTGGAGATATTTGGTATTTTGGAAGACATGAGTGGGTAATGACTTAAAGGTCGTTATAGGGAAGAGCTAGACCTTGTGATCCCACTGACTCACCTGTGCATCCACGCAATCGCTCTTCGCAGATTCTGGCAAAAGTTAAGATGTTTATTCTTTGGGAAAATCCAAGAAAACCTTTGAAGGAAGAGAACAGAGGTGAGGCACCATACTGAAAATAAGAGTATTTACAGAAGGCATACTTAATATTTTGTGTGTGACTGGATGTATCTCTAGAATAAAAGAAGCAATGTGCATGAGAATGAGTTTCTCTGGTAAATAGTTTAAATATAATAGAAAACATTATATATATACACACACACACACACACACGTATGTATATATATTTAATTTAGTTGAAAACACACCCCCCACAGACACACACACATATATATATATAATTCTGACACAGATCACTATATGCCAGCTCTGTTCTAAGTACCTCACAAATATTAACTCATATAATCCCCAATATCACCTTATAAGGTGGTGTTATTGACTTCTATCTTATGGACTTCTATCTTCAGATATCTTATGTTATGGACTTCTCTCTTCAGATTCACTTAACCCTTCTAATCCAATCTCTGATCTTGTCACTGTCTAGTTAAAAACTAGTCCCTAAAAACTCTCTGTATACAATAAAACTGAAACTTTAAATTTTGGCATACATGATCCTTCATTGTCTACAAACCAGTCACAGGGAATTTCTTTCCATAGGCCAAAGTCTCTCATAATGATTTGCCTTTACACACACTGTTCCTTCTAGCTTTTACTCTTTGAAATCTTGTGTACTTCACAGGTTTTTACTGTGTCTCCAAATCTCAGTTTTTACTTCTTTGATTCCTTTCCTGACTCCCTCAAGAGGGAACACTGAGTACTTTACTTCCATGCTTGCAGAACACCTCAGACATGTCCCTATGATAGCACTGATGGCACTATCACTGTACTCCTGAGAGAGGGGATGGGACGGAGGAAAAGATAGAATCACGTTAGTAACACACAATGTTAATTTTATAATGAAATGCTTTAAAAATATGTAAATAAAGGATAAATGTTCTATTAAAAACTAAGTTACTTGTGTTAGTCTAAAATTGCAAAAATTATAGGATAGTATCAACAAATACAATCATGCAACTGGTAATTATATTTCAGTTAGTAGCACACCATATGTTATTTACAGAATCTAATGACAATGAAGAACAATTTAACTTGATTTATCCTCCATTATATTTTTCTTTAAAAGAATTTTTTTTCTTTTATTAAGATAATTGGCATCTGTCAACTACAATTTGCAAAATACTTATATAAATGTCTGGCTCACAACATGCAGAATAATATATTCAGAAGATTGAGTCTGTTTCTGTGCCTTTATTTCATACTATAGAATCAATGGTAAATATAATTGTGTTTAATGTGATTAAAGAAAAACTAATGTGGATTATAGAAAGCTATATAGACTGGTCGTGGTGGCTCACGCCTGTAATCCCAGCACTTTGGGAGGCTGAGGCAGGCAGATCACTTGAGGCCAGGAGTTTGAGACCAGCCTGGCCAACATGGTGAAACCCCATCTGTACTAAAAATACAAAATTAACTTGGCGTGGTGGTGCATTCCTGTAATCCCAGCCACTCAGGAAGCTGAGGCACAGGAATCACTTGAACCTGGGAGTTGGAGGTTGCAGTGAGCTGAGATTGCGCCACTGCACTCCAGCCTGGGCAACAGAGGGAGACTCTGTCCAAAAAAAAAAAAAAAAAAGAAAGAAAATATTGCTTGTATTTGTATGTATGCATACATGTATGTATGTATATACATGTATATGTGTGTATATATAATAGTGAAGTATATATTACAGTTTATATTTTGTTAAGTTGGCAAATATCTTAGATTGATTGTGTTCTCATTTTCATGACATATACGGTTTGTTTCCCTTTCTCTAGGTTCCTGATTAACAGAGCGTAGACATATGCTGCATCTTCCTATTAGCAAAACTGTGCTCTTTAAGAATTTTTGCTGACATAAGCAGAATTTTTGTGGCATCTTAATAAAAATGCTATTTTAAAGGAGGTATTTTGCACAGTTTTGTAAATAATTATCCAAATTGCCTTTGTTATAAAAATCAGAGAAAAGAAGAATAGAAATAGTTTAAACATTTGCCAACACTTTTCATTACAATGATAGTAAGAATTTTAATTATAGAGGCAATTGGGATAGAATAGGACATTGAGGAAATAGCGTTAATCTGAGGAAGACTGGGAGTGAGCCCAGAGTTTGCAAAATGCCTCCTTTTAATAAAAGCAATGACTAATATTTATTAACCACAACATTACAGTAACTATTCTGAATGGATTATCTCCTTTTTAACTTCTATTTTAAGTTCAGGGGTACGTGTGCTGGTTTGTTACATAGGTATACTTATGTCATGAGGGTTTCTTGCACAGATTGTTTCATCATCCAGGTATTAAGCCTAGTACTCATTAGTTATTTTTTCTGATCTTCCTCCCCCACCCTCTACCCTCCAAAAGGCCCCAGTGTGTGGTGTTTCCCTCTATGTGTCCATGTGTTCTCATCATTTAGCTTCCACTTATAAGCGAGAACATGCTGTATTTGTTTTCTGTTCCTGTGTTAGTTTGCTAAGGATAATGGCCTCTAGCTCCATCCATGTCCCTGCAAAGGACATGGTCTCAATTTTTTTCTTTTATATTTTGAGATGGAGTTTAGCTCTTGTTCCCTAGACTGGAGTGCAATGGCACAATCTCGGCTCACCACAACCTCCACCTCCTGGGTTCAAACAATTCTCCTGCCTCAGCCTCATGAGTAGCTGGGATAACAGGCATGCACCATCATGCCTGGCTAATTTTGTATTTTTAATAGAGATGGGGGACTTTCTCCGTGTTGGTCAGCCTGGTCTCAAACTCCTGACCTCAGATGATCTGCCCACTTCGGCCTCCCAAAATGCTGGGATTACAGACATGAGCCACTGTGCGTGGCCCTTAGGTTTTTTTTTTTTTTTAAATGACTGCGTAGTATTCCATGGTGTATATGCACCACATTCTCTTTATCCAGTGTGTCATTATTGATGGGCATTTAGGTTGATTTTATGTCTTTATTATTGTGAGTAGTGCTGCAATGAACATGCACATGCATGTGTTTTTATAATAGAAAGATTTATATTCCTTTGAGTATATACCCAGTAATGCGATTGCTGGGTCAAACGATATACAACAGGTAATTTTTAGCCACATTTTATAAGAAAAGCAAACTGACTCAAAATTGGAAAGTACTTACTAAGTTCATGCAGCTAGCGAGTGATTTGTAGAAGATATCTGGAAAGGATATTTGATTCAGATTTTGATCTTTCTAAATTGACATTCATGGCTATGGCAACAAAAATTCATACATTCAGCCTCAAAGAATTACTTGAATTCTTCACTATTTTTCCCAGGTGGTGTTCACGGCCTAACTCCTTCAGTAATAGTTCTAGCTTAGCCTTGAGTGAGTGAGCATAAAGAGGCATTATCATCCATGAAATTACAGAAGGTAACACTCAGATACATAGATATTGGTAGTCCTAGAAATAATAGCCACAAAATAAGTTGGATTTGGAGATACGGGTGGATTAATGGGTAGTTGGCCTACTGTTCACCAACTATTTTAAGATCAAAAAGGAAAACTTGCGACATTTTTTTTTTAAAAAGACTGATGACATCCTTCCCAACATTTGTTGCAGATCTGACTTCTAGCTCTGACAGCATTACCCATTCTAGAAGCATCTCTAATGTGACAGTTTAACCACTGTGAGTGCTTTTCCATTGCAGGAATCCGATGATGTGGATTTATGTAGGGAGTCTGTTGATCCACTTGGAACTTTATTAACCCCATGGCGCCCATGGGGCCAAACATTGTCTGCTCTATTTCACACTTTCATTTTTCTTTGTGATCTCATGAAATTTTCTTTATCTGGCTTGCCATAAAAGTTGTATTGAAACATATTTAGATAAGAGACGCTTGTGGTATAGAAATTTAGGTTGCTAATACTGACTGGGAAATTTATCTTAAACAAATTGATTGATAAAGATAGTTGTTCATCTTATTATCATAATAGATAAAATATTTCTATTGTATATGTATATAAATGTATGCGTGACAATTAAATAGATAATAGGCAGCTTGTTTCATTATAAAGGTAAAGACATTTTGGGAAGGAAAGCCTTTGTTATTCAATTTTTTTGTGAAAAGAAATATTATTAAAATTTTAAAACTACATTGTGATAATTTTAAACATAGAAAGCATAGTTATAGTTGACTTAAACCCGATTTTCCGTGTCTCCCTCTTTCCTTTCAGTTAGTAGCAGAAAGATCTGAATGGCAAGGATAGAATGACGCCTTGAAGTAGTAGCAGCTGGGGCTGTGTTGAGTGCCATAGGCTGCCTTGTTGGTAGTTTCCAAATTACTTCTAGGTCTGTCTCTGCTGGTAGAATACTGAAGCATTGCTCTTCTTTAGAAAACTCTGCTCAAGATGTCTCCTGGGATTTTTTTTTTTTTTTTGTAGATTTAAAGAACAGTATCCTTCTTTGGAAACATGCAGTATTTTTAGAATCCTGTGATATTCTACTGTAAGACATAAGCCAACAGTTTATACATCCCTGTCCAGGAAGTTGAATAATAAGTAATCCTGGGAATTTAAACCTCTATTTTAAACCTTTGTAAGGACACTTTTATTTCTTCAGTATAAATACAAAAAAGAAAAAAAAAGCCGACATCATCTGAGCTTCTACTTGCTTCAAAAAGAGTCCTATACTAGGGTTTAAAAAATCAACAGATACAGTAAGGACACTTTTATTTCTTCAGTATAAATACAAAAAAAAAAAAAGCCAATATCATTTGAGCTTCTACTTGCTTCAAAAAGAGTCCTATACTAGGGTTTAAAAAATCAACAAATACAGGAGGAAAGAGAAATATTCAGATTCAGTGAATTTATTTCTTTTTGAAATTACTTTTGTACAAAATGTATAGGAAATATGTTTATTTTCAAAATGCATTGAACCCGGGAGGTGGAGCTTGCAGTGAGCCGAGATCGCACCACTGCACCCCAGCCTGGGTGACAGAGCAAGACTCCATCTCAAAAAAAAATGCATTTTTTTGGTTAGATTAAGGCAAAGAGAAAAGATAATATGGTTCTCTTTTTTACCCTAACTCTAGGTTAAAAGACTAATTAGTAAAATTGATAATGTATGGACAGTGTGGGAGAATAAATGTGTAATCAAATTAGTGCCTAGTAATAATTTGGCATTTCATACATTTTATTGTGTTTATACCATACTACCATAAAGAATAAATTATAAATCATATTTTATGCACAGATAAACAGACTTTAGAGGCTTAACTGGTCATTCATACAGCTAATATATGTCAGGGCCCATATAAGCGATGGATCTGTATACAACATAAAGGATGCCTGAATGATTACAAATTTGTTGTCTCTATAGTATAATATTACAATGCAAAGCAGTGAATAATGGTAATCCATTGTCAAGATAAAGATTATGTAACTTGAAATCTATAGTAGTCTCTACATAGATGTGGATGAATCCACATTGAATATGAAAGTATACAAAATGTTATTTTAAAAAATTTAGTATGTTAAATTTCATCTCCTCATTAGCTGTTATACCTTGCAAGCTTAAGTCACAGAGCTCTTTCTTTACTGAAATAATGCATGTTATCACCACTGAAACTTTTTTTTTTAAAAGAAAGCATGCACAGTACACACATGCACACATACACACACATCTATGGAAGATATAAAAAGTACAATTGTTGAAAGATAAATGGAAGTAAATTATCAACACCAACTGATGACAGCTTAGTTCAACTTAAATTGCTTTGTAAAGGGAAAAAAAAGCATCCATTAATATGATTTATTTCAGATCCATGCAAGCTTGAAATAATCGAATCTCTCTGAGCATTTCATTAGGGTTTCTGCTGTCTTCCACCTTCCCCACCACCATTCATTGACAGGCTTAACTCTCAACCACAAAGGGAGAGTTTGAACAGACCCAAGAGTTTTCTGTGGGAATTTGTGCATCTGTGGGAAACAGTACTTGACTTCATATTTACTAAACTTGAATCTGAAAAATCCTTTTTCTACATAGCATGGATGCTTCTCAGTGTCTCTAGGCGGTTAAGCCCTAAGGGTATCTTTAGGGTAATAGGGTGGAACCAGAAACAATGTAAACCTAGAATTTTCCACAGGAAAGCAAAGGGCTAAGGATCAGAATGACACCTACATTGTATACTTCTCCAGTGAATCTCGGTATCGATTATTTTGCCAGATACAGAAAATAACACACATAGTGCCTATGAAATTTTCAACAAATTCTGGTGCCACCCTTATGGGATAGTCCCTAAAGCCCCCAGAAAGTCAGTCACTTGAAATAGTTCCCCTCTATCAGCATATTGTAAATTTCATAGTCATAAATCATTGTTGTCAATGTAGGGAAAGTCAAGCAGTGAGACACGAAATGTTTTGTGGTTTTTCCATAAGCTGTGTGTGTGTGTGTGTGTGTGTGTGTGTAATATTTGAGATTTTTAAGACATAGTGAGATGGACTAAAAATTTGATCCATTGAAAACTGATGAAAATTGAAGATGATTGAATCTTTAGGTAACATTTCCAAAGGTGTTTGTGGATGTATCAGAATTCCAGATTTCTGGAGGGAGGAGGCACACATTGAAACATAAAGAAGGAAAGTATACAGAAACAAATTCATACATACCTTAAACATTCATTGATGGTGCTCAAAGGAGGAAAAGGTGGAAATATTTGTTTATTCCAAAAAACTAAATACATTCATGGTTCATAATAGATCATAAAAAACTAAAATTTGGCGTTTATCTTCCATTTTAGAAACCTAAAAGAAAAAACTATACTCTTTTACATTTGCCTTAACATCTCTGTCAAGAGTTGGAAATCCAGGTGCTTCTGCTTTCTGTACTACTTTTCTTTGCGCCTATTAAAACTCCAATTTTGCTTTGAGAGAAAGAAGAATGATTCTACTTCTCAGAATATTTAGCTAGCTATGTGATGCAGAGGCAATTTTCAGATTTACATTCTTATCACTGCTTCTGTAAGCTCAATTATTTTAACAAGGTCTTTCCAATTTCCCCTAATGTTTTTCATAACTACCTTGAACTTACATTTAAATCAAAACTCATTTGTGAAATAACTCATTTCTCCTAGACTTTTGAAGCTTTCAGCATCACATGTATAGGAAGTTACTGTTTCTATGTGTAAAAGTTTGGTATAAATGTTTCCTTTTTATTCCAATGGATTTATTAAGTGTTAGCCAAAGCCACTCATGTAAATTTTAGGTTTGCATTTTTATTAGTTTATTTTCAATTTGTGTTGACATATTGGCCACTTATTCTGATTACGATGAAAAAAGACTAAACTAAGCCTTTTAAAACAGGTGTACTAGAAGTGTCCATGTGTAAATTTTTTCATTTGACCAAGAATGATATCTTTTTTTTGTTGTACTGAATTATTGTACTTTATGTTAAGGGAAAAAAAATCAGATTGTGACATCCTAATTGCAGATAATTTTTTTTTTTTTTTTTTTTTTTGAGACGAGGTCTCACTTCATCACCAGGCTGGAGTGTAGTGGTGCAATCTCAGCTCACTGCAACCTCTGCCTCCCGGGTTCAAGCGATTCTCCTGCCCCAGCCTCCAGAGTAGCTGGGACTATAGGTGCGTTCAACGACGCCCAGCTGATTTTTTGTATTTTTAGTAGAGACTAGGTTTCATCCTGTCAGCCAGGATGGTCTTGATCTCCTGACCTCGTGATCCACCCACCTCGGCCTCCCAAAGTGCTGGGATTACAGGTGTGAGCCACCACGCCGGGCCCTAATTGCAGATAATTTTTATGAATCATTTATATATTCAATGCTTTATTGAACAGAAGTATTATATATATCAAACTTCTTCAATAAACTGTTAGGAACACTTTTGACCTGCTTTTATTATGAGTTGTAAATATTCTGAAAAAAACATCAAAATGATGGCACCAAATTCTCTAATTTTTACATGCATTAATTGTAAATTAGGTAATTTTTGTATTAATATTTCATTAACCTTTACAATATTTCAACCACTATGTATATATATGTATCATACCTAACTCATGGCAATTGTGTCTTTAATTATTAATTGTGTCTTTAATTATTACATTTAATTTTTACATTTTTCTCCAAAAAAGGAATGCATTTTTCTGTATTCAGTGTGAATTATGTATCTTTTACCAACAACATCTCATTCTAATTAAAAGTATCTATTACATTATTTAGTTCTAATATACCTTATTAGTTACTAGTTACCCAAAATTTAAGGATAGGTTTAGAATACTGCAAAGTACAACAAATTGGTTTTCATCCTTATACTTCATCCCCATTTGATTTGTGTGACTCTGTGATATGGCTGAGATTGCAGTACGTGGCTTCAGAAATTAAATTGTCTTTAGAGATTATTGCTTCTGTGCATGTGTAATTAAGTGTACTCATTATTGTCTATAAAGCCGTAAAACCCCACAGTTTTATGGGAAGAATATAAAGCCAATGATTTCAAATCAATCAGTTGGAGAGAATTCTGAGATGTTCCAACAATTAGTTTTGTGAAAAACCTTAAGATACACAATCTTCCTGCAGTCAGCCTAGATAGATAAAGTAGTAAATGCTCTGCCATATTAATTAAACAAGCATTCATTAAGCACCTGCTGTGTATTTGCCACCATGTTCTCTAAGGTGTGAGGGTTGATGTCAGAGATGTCAGAGGGTTATGAAATGTTAGATTTGAAAAGAATTTTAGAGAAAATCTTGTCTAATTTTTATTCTTTATTGCTGAGACCTGGAAAATGCAAGTGACTTCAGTTCTCACATCTAAAATTAGTATCAACACTAGAATTAGAATGCACAAGGGAAAACAAAATTATATTGAGTGGACCTAAGAGTCAGAGTGGGTGTTGGGTTGACTACAAATAGTAAAGTGTAAACTGTACAAATTACATAGTGATGCCATAGGAAGCAAAGTCAAAGAATGATTACATATAAAATTTGATTTATATCACTAAGTCTAGATCATAATCCTAGGCTCTTTCAGAAATAATGTCGAATACTCTCATTGATTCTATATGAAAGGTGAATAGCATTCTCTGTGAATTGGGGTACTCATAATGACCAAAACTGTGCTGAATCAATACTTTTATAATACTTTAATAAATTATAACATCCGTCACAACACTTATGTGTTTGGCAACATATTTATTTGCTTTGATAGCATTGTTACTTTTTCATTTGGCCTGGAAAATTCCTTGAAATAACTCCATGGTGTTCTAAATCCAGAGATTGAGAACCAAATAAAATCTGATGAGAAAGTTTTTTATTCAGTGGTGTGTTTAACATTTTAGTGCTTCAGGATTAACTTCCAGGTCTCACATTATGAAGAAATACCAGGAACGAAATACTTTTTACCAATATAAACAAATGAAGTTCATACTGAATACTAGCATATCAGATTCAGAAGATGGCTTTCCACATGTTTGTACTGATCTTTGGAACAATGCATTAAACATTTAGAAACAAATAGAACATCATTCACTTGTTGGGTGAATAGGAAGATTAAACATAGCAATAGGAAGATTAAACAAACTAACCTTATGGTAAACTTCAAATATTGTAAAAATGATTTGTAGTTTAAAATATTCACTTATAATTTTGTATTATTATCATCACTACAATTCAACAGATTCGCTCAGTTTTCCTTTTACCTATTACTTCTCACCCCTTTCCTTCCCTATCATAGTTTTACTACATGGAAGCATCAGAGCGTTTAATTTTATATTTTCTAAGCTATGTTTCCTTCCCATTAAGCTAGTTAATAGAGATGACTCTATTATCTTTCTTCCTGAATGAACTCTAAGTTTGCTATTTGGTTTTTTTCTTATTTCCTCTAAGGCCTTCTAAAATAATCTCAGGCATCCCTCCAGAATCATTGTGGAGTAACAAGGGCATAGCTATAGAGGTACTTTTTATTTTTAATAGACAAGTAGAAAAAATTACACATTTTCAAACAAAAAATCAAGTAAAAAATGGGACACATACCTTGCATTTACTCTTCCATCACATATACTTTATATATTAGAATACACATTCTTATTAACATTAGGCACAGGCTCTGGGAATTGAAATTTATTCATACAGTAGATAATCTTTTAGACATATTGGTTATGAAAAGGAAGGAGAATTGGATACAGTAACCCAGAAGCAAGTTCTTTTTCTGCTTCTAAAGGCAGGTCAAAATAAATAACACTCTTGCCGATATATCTAAAACATACCATGTTTTTACCTCTTCTTCATTTAAGCCATTGAAACAACACAGTAATTTCAAACATTTCGGAATCATTTCAAAAATATTGTCAAGGTAATTAGATAGCCAAGAAAATAAGTTGTGTCAAGAAACTAAAGATACAATTTAATGTAATTATGGTATTTTTCCATTCTTAATATAAACATTTTGCCATCCATTTAACATAGTAGAAGCCATATAATCAATATTATATTTTATGTTTTTAATCTATATATTCTAATTAGTATCATGCTGCTTTTAAAGCCATGCAGTTTTTTGTTTTTTGTTCTTCTTTAACATGCAGAGTTTAGTTGGTTAGCATTGAATGATAGAGAACACATATTAATTTAGGCCTATTTGAAAATGCAAAAGTGCAAGATTGTTATTAATTTGATTTAAATAAATACTGAAATTAAAATATATTGAGTCACTCAGTTTACCTGAGTGGTCCTGTTTCATCTTGCGTTTGTCAGTTGGTACCACTTGTACAATAACAAACATTGAAAAAAATTTGAATTGGGAGTATGTGCCAGACACTGGAGATACACAGAAATTGAGTAGGGAAGACAGGCATGTAATATAGTAATATAAGTATAATAATGGATTGTATAGAAGTACAGAGGTGTCACAAAGCAAATTATTATATCTGCAAAGGAGAGTTAAGGAAAGATTAACTTCTATAAGAAGTGTCACTTTGGTCTAGCCTAGTATAATGGATGTGACCCTACCATTGTCTAAGATTGGAATGGGCACCCAGGGACTAGCAGATGTGAAACCTGTAAGTGTGAGAATTTGGTATGTCTAAGGAATGGCAAGTGGTTCAGTGTGTGTGAAGCTTACAGTGCAGCCAGGGTGAAGAGATGTAGGTGGCAAATTAGGGAAAAGGCCTTTCCACTCTACAAAAGGACTTTCACTTTATCCTGTCAAAGACAGGGGATCACTAAGGAATTTCAAGACAAGAAGTAACAATGTAGCTGCACTTTGGAAAATTGATTGAAGCGGGGTTGACATTGAAAGCAGGAAAGCCAATTAAAAGTTTATTGTAGTGGTTTCAAAGGAAGAAAATGAGAGCAAAGATGTAGTAAAGAAGAGAGACACGTTTAGAAAGCAAAAGCAAAGAACTAAGAGTCTAAGTGGAAATAGGATTTAGAGGAAGGGAGGTGATTGCTCTGTCACTAACCTGGCTGATAGAGTCAGGGGTAGAACCATTAATCAAAATACAAAAATGCAGGAAGAGCAAGTTTGTTGGAGAAGATAAGTTCACTGGGGGTATATTAAGGTTAAAGCATCTGTGGAAATGTAAGCTTCCTGCAAGGAAATAGCCTATGAATGAGTGAAGAATTTTTCAGTGGGCTTCTGTTTCCAAGTTTAGAATCTAGGTCAGAAGTGAGTGTTTGACAGTGCCCAATTCATAGTACCTTCCCAGCATTAAATGCTAACCTTTTTCTCCTGTATGTATGCATTTGTAAATTAATCCATTCAAGATATTTTTGTAGATTTTTGCTATGTAGGCACTGTATATATATCAGTAAAGAACACAGCCTCAGCCCTCCACTATTTTAATTTAGTAGGAAATACCAAGAAGTAAACTAATAATCATAATAACTTGTGACAAGTGCAGATTTACTACATTCTCATATACAGTTACATCTATCTATGTTTTTTCTGTATTCATCTTTGGATTTTATTTTGTTTTGTTTTGTTTTGTTTTTGTGTTGTTACATTGTTTAGACATGCCTTGAACTCCTGACCTTAAGCAATCCTCCTGCCTCAGCCTCCCAAAGCTTTAGTGTTATAGGCATGAGCCACTGCTCCTGGCCCAGGATTATTTATTTGTTAGAAAGTTACAGATTTTTAACATAATTTGTCTAAGGGCTTTATATTTTTGGATATCAATATGCTTTATTTAAAAATTTATTGTCCACTTATATTTGAATATTATTTGTTTTTCTTGTTACTGAAACTATAAAAATGTGTTCATACTTTTAAAATATCTCATATTAGAGATTACAAAGGTGAAAGTACATTGCATTGTGCCTAGCATGGAATATACACACAAGCAACACTTTTTCTTCCATTTATTGACTTTGCTCTGGAGTCCTTTTCTTTACATATACTGCCTAATGTTCTTTTTATGTCCAACACGCTTGCTGTTCCATATTTCATGATTAAGTCTTTTATAAAAGAAACCAAATTTTGGGTATCTTTCTGTCCTCACCAACCTAATCACAGTTAATCGTTTCTCAATAAGCATTTGTTGAATACTCAGTATAACATTGGGAAGATGCTAAAATACATAAAATATGTTCCAAGTGCAGTATGGAAGCTCAGAGAAGATGATGTTAATATTAATGAGAAAATATGAGTAGGAAATTCCCACAGAAATATCTACAAAAAATGATAAGGATATTGCAAGTAGAGAGAACAAGTTAATGATTCATAGGCATTAAATTATGTGTATTAAAAACAAAGTAAAAAATCACAAATACCTTTAAATTTAGAAAATAAAGAAAATTTAATATCAAGTAAATTAAATATTGATATGGCAGTAAAAAACCTTTTTTTTTAAAAAAAGCATAATTAAAATCAATGGAGGAAATAAGATGTCCTAGTTCATAGCACTTTTCTATGTCAAATATAAGCTGCTTGGATTTAATAGGCATATAACATTTAGAAATATAATGTAAATCAGCAGCCACTTGTTCTATATTACTTTGCAGATGGGGAAACTGAGACTCACGGATATAAATTGCTTCACATAGGTAGAACATCCTCAGTGACAGGATAAAAACAAAACCTAACTCCCTTTCTTTGTCTACTGCTCTTTCTGCTAAACATCATTGACAGGTATAGCATAAGTTAAAGTTTATAGTATTTTAAGGAATACAGTTCATAAAGCAAACAAAATTATTTCTAGTTATTTCTAATGTAACTTACGGTTGTGATTCTACAATTTTGCGTAGCTTGCATAATGAGATGTTATGCATATTTCAGATTTTTTTCATTTACAAAGGAAATATTTATTTTAATTTTGTCACTGGCATTGTCTAACATTTAAAAAGTCTCCATATCCTGTTCTCTGGGTGTTAACTCCGGTTAAGAATGAAAGATGGCACTCCTCTGTGTTAGCTAGTTGTTAGCATTTTCTATGTCTTGAGTAAAACTCAGTAACTTTGTCTTTTGATAACAGAAAATCTGTTTGAATACACGGTGTTTAAGGGTTAGATCAATCAATTCTTTGTTTTTTATCTAGTGCCATTAAATTGAAAATTTTAAATTAGATTCTAGATATTACTAAAATGAATGCTTTACTTTAATTATAATTTTCTGATTTATAGTATAAAATAAATAGTTTTAAAACAGTCATTGATCAGCACAATGATGTTTTGTTTTAAGTTCTGGGATATATGTGCAGAATGAGCAGGTTTGTTACATAGGTATACATGTGCTATGGTGGTTTGCTGCACCTATCAACCCATCATCTAGGTTTCAAGCCTCGCATGCATTAGGTATTTGCCCTAATACTCTCCCTTTCCTTACCTCCCACCCCCGACAGGCCCTGGTGTGTGATGTTCTCCTACCTGTGCCCTGTGTTCTCATTATTCAACTCCCACTTACGAGTGAGAACATGTGGTGTTTGGTTTTCTGTTCCTGTGTTAGTTTGGATTAGCACAATGGTTTTATTTTTTTTATTATTATTATACTTTAAGTTTTAGGGTACATGAGCACAACGTGCAGGTTAGTTACATACGTATACATGTGCCATGCTGGTGTGCTGCACCCACTAACTCGTCATCTAGCATTAGGTATATCTCCCACTGCTATCCCTCCCCCCACCCCACAACAGTCCCCAGAGTGTGATGTTCCCCGTCCTGTGTCCATGTGATCTCATTGTTCAATTCCCACCTATGAGTGAGAATATGCGGTGTTTGGTTTTTTGTTCTTGCGATAGTTTACTGAGAATGATGATTTCCAATTTCATCCATGTCCCTACAAAGGACATGAACTCATCATTTTTTATGGCTGCATAGTATTCCATGGTGTATATGTGCCACATTTTCTTAATGCAGTCTATCATTGTTGGACATTTGGGTTGGTTCCAAGTCTTTGCTATTGTGAATAATGCCGCAATAAACATACGTGTGCATGTGTCTTCATAGCAGCATGATTTATAGTCCTTTGGGTATATACCCAGTAATGGGATGGCTGGGTCAAATGGTATTTCTAGTTCTAGATCCCTGAGGAATCGCCACAGTGACTTCCACAATGGTTGAACTAGTTTACAGTCCCCCAACAGTGTAAAAGTGTTCCTATTTCTCCACATCCTCTCCAGCACCTGTTGTTTCCTGACTTTTTAATGATTGCCAATCTAACTGGTGTGAGATGTTATCTCATTGTGGTTTTGATTTGCATTTCTCTGATGGCCAGTGATGGTGAGCATTTTTTCATGTGTTTTTTGGCTGCATAAATGTCTTCTTTTGAGAAGTGTCTGTTCATGTCCTTCGCCCACTTTTTATGGGGTTGTTTGTTTTTTTCTTGTAAATTTGTTTGAGTTCATTGTAGATTCTGGATATTAGCCCTTTGTCAGATGAGTAGGTTGCGAAAATTTTCTCCCATTTTGTAGGTTGCCTGTTCACTCTGATGATAGTTTCTTTTGCTGTGCAGAAGCTCTTTAGTTTAATTAGATCCCATTTGTCAATTTTGTCTTTTGTTGCCATTGCTTTTGGTGTTTTAGACATGAAGTCCTTGCCCATGCCTATGTCCTGAATGGTAATGCCTAGGTTTTCTTCTAGGGTTTTTATGGTTTTAGGTCTAATGTTTAAATCTTTAATCCATCTTGAATTGATTTTTGTAAAAGGTGTAAGGAAGGGATCCAGTTTCGGCTTTCTACATATGGCTAGCCAGTTTTCCCAGCACCATTTATTAAATAGGGAATCCTTTCCCCATTTCTTGTTTTTGTCAGGTTTGTCAAAGATCAGATAGTTGTAGATAAGCGGCGTTATTTCTGAGGGCTCTGTTCTGTTCCATTGGTCTATATCTCTGTTTTGGTACCAGTACCATGCTGTTTTGGTTACTGTAGGCTTGTAGTATAGTTTGAAGTCAGGTAGTGTGATGCCTCCAGCTTTGTTCTTTTGGCTTAGGATTGACTTGGCAATGCGGGCTCTTTTTTGGTTCCATATGAACTTTAAAGTAGTTTTTTCCAATTCTGTGAAGAAAGTCATTGGTAGCTTGATGGGGATGGCATTGAATCTATAAATTACCTTGGGCAGTATGGCCATTTTCACGATATTGATTCTTCCTACCCATGAGCATGGAATGTTCTTCCATTTGTTTGTATCCTCTTTTATTTCCTTGAGCAGCGGTTTGTAGTTCTCCTTGAAGAAGTCCTTCACATCCCTTGTAAGTTGGATTCCTAGGTATTTTATTCTCTTTGAAGCAATTGTGAATGGGAGTTTACTCATGATTTGGCTCTCTGTTTGTCTGTTGTTGGTGTATAGGAATGCTTGTGATTTTTGCACATTGATTTTGTATCCTGAGACTTTGCTGAAGTTGCTTATCAGCTTAAGGAGATTTTGGGCTGAGACAATGGGGTTTTCTAGATATACAATCATGTCATCTGCAAACAGGGACAATTTGACTTCCTCTTTTCCTAATTGAATACCCTTTATTTCCTTCTCCTGCCTGATTGCCCTGGCCAGAACTTCCAACACTATGTTGAATAGGAGTGGTGAGAGAGGGCATCCCTGTCTTGTGCCAGTTTTCAAAGGGAATGCTTCCAGTTTTTGCCCATTCAGTATGATATTGGCTGTGGGTTTGTCATAGATAGCTCTTATTATTTTGAAATATGTCCCATCAATACCTAATTTATTAAGAGTTTTTAGCGTGAAGTGTTGTTGAATTTTGTCAAAGGCCTTTTCTGCATCTATTGAGATAATCATGTGGTTTTTGTCTTTGGCTCTGTTTATATGCTGGATTACATTTATTGATTTGCATATATTGAACCAGCCTTGCATCCCAGGGATGAAGCCCACTTGATCATGGTGGATAAGCTTTTTGATGTAGCACAATGGTTTTAATTAATAGGTGAAAATAATAACTTGGAAGAAAAACTGATAATATTTTAAAAATAGAACCAGCCATTTAAAAAAAGTGGTGTTGGTTTGAGTTGAGATTTTTGGAGTTTATGATCACTGAGATGGCATTGATGGGTACTGCTATGTGGGGTCAAACTTGGTCCTAAAGGAGCCCTGTATTCACAGCAGGAGAAGAAAGCTGACATCAAAGGGAAAGCAGGAGAATAATAGTTCAATTACCAGTGAAATTAGGTACACTGGTTTTCAAAGTTTTTCTTAATTGTACAAATTGATTTTTTAAAGACATGAGCTTGATAAATGACATGTGGTTGGGCTCACATAAACATTTATAAATGAAAGTATTTTGGGGATCATTTTGTTTACTGAATTTAATGTATTATTAAAATATCGTTGTATAGAAACGTAAATACGTATATTGAGTAAATATAGAACAGTTTATATATTAAATATGCACTTGACTGGGGAGGACTAATGAAGAATGTACCTATGCAGATGTTGCCTACTCTTCCTTTGGGCTGCCTAGAAAGAGCACTCTGATAAATTCAATGTAACCTTTTTAATACAGTTTATTAATAAATGTTTTATTACTTTATGACAGAGAGTAGAGAAATGACACTCATTTTAACTTTGTTCATTGACAGCTGGTAAACAAACAGGCAGACATTTCTGGCTTAATTACAAAAAATAGAAAAGTGATTACAATAATATTCATAATAATCTATTTTTAAGTGACTTTTTCGACTACAACAATATGCATAGATGTGTGTAAACATTCATGCATATTTATAAAGTAAAATCAAGACTAATTGGTAGCTCATTGTTGAAGGGAAAATATATTCTATCTTGTCTTCAAAATAGAGAATTAGAAGAACACTTCAAGAAATTTGTGCAGATAATTATATTCAGATTATATGAGAATATGGATACAAAATGATCAAAATAAATATTAATATTTTTCTTCCACATGTTCTGCAAATATGTATGGAAATAAAAATATTTGTATTTGTTTGTCTTTATCTTTTGTCTTGCCCACAGGAAAGTAAACTGCAGGAAAGCAGCAATATGGTCTGCCTTGTTTACAGCAGCATAACCTGTACTGCTAACAGTGTCTAGACCTTGGGGATTGTTCAGTAAGCACTGATAGGTGAATGAATGATGTACTGAACTATCTAATAAGTGCAGAACAAAACAAATGTGATCTCTTGCCTTCATGTCTAATAGATCTGGTAGGGCTAGGATTTAAAAAATCAAATACTTACATCAATAAATATTTATTTACAATTGTTAAGTGATGAGGAAAAATGCCATTTTTTTAGATTTGAATGTTACTTTTTGTTGAAAATAAGTCTTTCTTACACATGATAATAAACTATGCAATCTACAAAGCTTACTATATTACTTAACTTTAGGATCAACAAGAGAAAAGATTTTAAACATGGACTCTATTTTTTTTCTGGCAATTTACATTCTAGAATTAAGAGTGTGAGTTTGAGTATGGTTACCCATGGTGACCTATTAGCATAAAAGGTCTTTAGAGACTGCAGATGGTATAACACAGGATGTACATTAAACCTTTCAGATGTAGATGTGCCAACATAAGTTTTCACACACAAACTTAGGAGGAAACTTAATTATTACTAAATTCAGAATGTGTTTGTAAATGTTTTTATCTCCACATTTATCTTAAACATTACTTAATAGAGACCAGTTAACATTTAGAATTCCACCTCCTTCCTACTTATATGAAGAGTGATTCTCCCAAACTGTAAATAGGAGTATTCATTATTTCAACACTATAGACAAAACCTTGCTAGAACCAATCCTGAATTGCAGCAACTGAAGAAATTTATGAATTAATAACACTATAGGAAATAATTCTAATATGAGGTGCATAATATGCTATTTGACACATTTATAGCCTTCCTTGTATTTATTCAACTCTGTTTCATCAGGAAGGGATGGAAAATATGCAAACTCAGATCTTTGAAAGGAAGTACATTATAGTGCATATTGTCTAATCACTCTCACTGCAGAAGTTGCCTTTTTTTTTTTTTTTAGAAAGTTTTAAATATAACCTTCTTTTAAAAGCAAACTGTTCTTGGTCACTTAAAAGTTCTTGGGATTTATTTTTTAACTGAGTTACATGTAAAACTTTTTGAAAATATTTATTCTATAAGATGTTCCATGTCCTGCTGAGCCTTTTCTTCCTTAGTTGAGTTTGAGAACATGCCGTAGCAACTATGTCCCTAAATCTGCAGATTCAATATTGTCTCAGATCACAATGAGCACCTACCAAGCTCTACAGCACATAATCACCTATGGAGAACTTTATCTTAATTTCTCTCAGTTACTTCCTGTCATTATTCTGCCTGCAACAGCCCTTGTATTTCGTGATACAATGTCATGGCATTCCCAACTGGACCTGGTGGCGGTATTGTTCAATAGCTCAGTCTTTATTGATAGAGTTTCCATTGCTTAGTTCCATACAGAGCTCTTATGAGGTATTGTTATTGAAAGAGTTCCAGAGTGTTTAGGTAGGCAAATTCATTATTAATTTTTTACTTGATAGTATTTATTGGATATTAACTTTGTGCTAGGCTCTGTGAATTATCTCATCTAGTTTTTAGAGAAAAACAATTGGGGTTAGCATAAAAGGTCTTTAGAGATTACATTTTATTATCCTCATTTTATAGATGAGGATTCTGGCAGTTACAAAGTTAAAGTAACTTTCCAATGCCATTCAGCTAGTAAATATCAAAGTTGACAGTTTAACCAGGATAATCTCTTTCCCATGTAAGCATGCTTAAGGACTATACTATGAATAGATGATGACGATGTGTTACAATCTCAAGAGAAAACATTTTATCTTAAATAATGAATGAGTGAGTGAATTAGTACATAAAATATATATTAACACCAAAGAAAGGGAGGAAAAACTTATCAAAATATGGTGATAAATTTCTGATCTACAGGTAGCTTATCTTTCATCTTTACATTTTCTTCTTATCTTCAAAATAGGGAAATCATTTTCTGAGCTCATGTATAAGAAACGTAGATTTTAAATGTACATTAGAAATTGTCTTAGTTATATGTTCTTGATTGTGTAAATTATGCAAGTTAGCAGATGATATTTCAATAAGCATATATTTAATAATGGTGAAACTCAACTTTCAGTATTATTTAACAAATCATGTTTTTATCTCTCTAAAGTCATTTGGGAAATACCATAAAAATATCTTGCTATGCATTGTTCAATTGGTTACTTATTTGCCCTGTCTTAATTCAGTTTTAAATTCTCTTAATCTAGATAATGGGCAGCTACTGCAATCTACTGTCATGGAAATAAAATAACATTTTGTGGAAAGATAAAACTGAAAGATAATTAAAATATAACTAGCTTAGTCTTTTTTTTTTTTTTTTTTTTTTTGAGATGGAGTTTCACTCTTCTTGCCCAGGCTGGAGTGCAATGGCATAATCTTGGGTCACTGCAACCTCCGCCTCCTGGATTCAGTGATTCTCCTATCTCAGCCTCCCGAGTAGCTGGGATTACAGGCGCCCACCACCATGCCCAGCTAATTTTTTGTATTTTTAGTAGAGACAGGGTTTTACCATGTTGGCCAGGCTGGTCTCAAACTCCTGACCTCAAGTGATCCACTCGCCTTGGCCTCCCAATATGTAGCTTAGTATTTTTTTATACCCACTCATACCTTCTGAATCAGGACCTTAATATGAATTTTCCTTGCCACCTGAAAATTAAGTTAAATCTCCCAAATGTTTATTCTGATGCTATTTTTATTAAAACGATAAATTTAATACATTTTGAAGGAAAAAAACTGTTGCTTTTCCTAGTTGAAAATTGAGGAATTTTATTCAATAAAATGAGGGCTAATATATCTTTTTCTGGTCATTTTGTCTTTTCTGAACTGACACTTGCTTCCTCAAGATTTTTTTGACAATGAGGGAACTATTCTTAGCTCCAGAATTTGCGGTGATTTGATAAAATTCTTTCAAACTACCCTTAAACTGGATATTTTAGGTACCAAATAGTTGAGTTAGTCTAGGCAGTGAAGGAAGTACTTTCTGCTGTTATCCATATGATTAAGAGTTTTAAAGAGTGCAGTGAATTTCTTAATTTAGACAAATGTGGAGAATGCTTGCTGATTGTGCTGCAAATTTGTCCAGGACTCATGTTGTTTAATTATTCATGACTTTAAAAGTAGCATACATTACAGTTTTGCATCTGTAGATTATTAATAGAATGCTCTTTTAATAGGATGTTCACCACTGAGAAGTGTTTGTCATTTGTTAGTTTGCTTTGTTTTGCTGTAAATAAAAAAAAGGTCTATAGAGGATGTATAGAATAATCAATCCAATGTCTAGATTGACACTACCTGGGTTGAAAACTCAGCTCCCCATTCACTAGATATGTGAACCTTAGGTAAGCTTCTTAAACTTTTTTTCTGTCAGTTTCTTCCTCTCTAAAATGAAGGTAATAAAATACCTACTGTAGGTGAACGTAGTGAGAAAAAAATGAACTAATCTATCTTAAATACTCAAGTGCCTGGCGCATAATAAAAAAAGTAGGCTGGGCGTGGTGGCTCACGCCTGTAATCCCAGCACTTTGGGAGGCTGAAGCAGGTGGATCACCTGAGGTCAGGAGTTCAAGACCAGCCTGCCCAACATGGCAAAACCCTGTCTCTACTAAAAATACAAAAAATTAGATGGGCATGGTGGCAGGCACCTGTAATCCCAGCTACTTGGGAGGCTGAGGTAGGAGAATCGCTTGAACCTGGGAGGTGGAGGTTTCAGTGAGCTGAGATTGTGCCACTGCACTCCAGCCTGGGTGACAAGAGCAAAACTCTGTCTCAAAAAAAAAAAAAAAAAAAGTTAGCTAACATTACTCTTCTCAATATAGTCCTTTTCATCAAACTCAAACAAAAGCTTCAGAAATAAGAAAAAAGCACCAGAAGCTGTGGTACTTATATTCATTAGTTTATCAAAGGCAATGGATGGGTACCATTTTAGAATGAAAAATTATACAATAATCTTGAAGGTGCAGAGCAATTAATATACGTAGATGTTTGGCTATTTTATTATTTTTTAATGCCACTGTTTCTAAAAATGCATGGTGCTTTCAAGACCTCAATAAGGATTTTTAAAATACCTTACAAACTATCAATGGTGTTAGTTATGTAAGATCCACAAAAACATCTAAATGAAATTAAAATGAGGAAGAAAAATATTTCCAACTGAAGATTGAAATAAAAGAAAATGAAGTTGAAAATGTTTTAAAGAAAATAGTTTTTGTGTGATTCTCTGTCCTTTCTTAATTATTGTAAGATTTCAAAACAATATTATTTTCTTAGGTTTTGATATATTACATTCTGAAAGTTAATCAGTCATAATAGTATAAAACATTTGAGAATATGTTTTTCCAAACTTGTATTTTAACCGTATGTTCCATTCCTTTTTCACTCTCATAATTAGAAAGATAGTCATGTTGCCCAGAACTTAAATTAAAAGCAAGAAAAAGAAAGTCATTTTGAAGCAAATTAATAACTTTTGGTTAAAATTAATTATCTTTGTGATTTTAATTTGTAACAGAAAAGGATCAAGGTAAAGGCCCTTTGCTTTTCCTTTCTTCCTTATCTCTTTTTTTGAAAAACAAATTCCTTTTAATTTTGATGTTTGTACATTTTTACCTAGGTAGTTTTTAAAATTATTGTATCCTTATCCTGGGATCCCAGAGATGCATTTTAATTACAAAAAAAAAAGGAAAAAAGACAAAGAGTGAGAGAGAGAAAAGAACTTGTGCATGCATTATATTTGAGGGAGGTATGAGAAAAGTAAATTTTGCTGGCATATACCGTATTAGCAGAAACGATGAGATGATTGATTTTGTTTGTGTTAGTTTTCATAACCCCACAAGTAAGTGAAGAAATTAACAGTGATTATAAACTAATATCTATACTTTTAATTTATCTTCTAGAACAATATATGAAAAGTTGTCATATTAAAGGAAAAATGTCATCATAATGAATTACTTTGTGGCTAACTTGAAATTTCAAGTGAAAATCTCCAAAGAACTCTCAAAAATCACCCTGATGTTTGCTGCATATTGTGTCATATCCTAAGACTTTAAAATACCTTTATTTTATCCCATTATTTCTAGTCATAGGCTCCCCACTCTCCTTTTCTGTTTCTCTTTTAAAAATTTTATTTGTATTTTATTCTCCTGTTCGACTTTCAATTTATTCACTCCATTATCACCACCTCTTTGGAGAAGGGGACGTTGTAAAAGCCTTCTTCTACATCTTCTTCTTCCCTAGACTTTCGGTTGGCTTTAAAAATATCAGTATCTGTTCTCCCCTGCAACCTCATTCAATTGAAATTGATATCATTAATTATCTCCAATACCTATTACAATGGCATTAGTAGAATGTAAGTTAAGCAAGTTAGCTTCTGAAACAGCTCTTGAATTCTTCTTACCAAATTACAATAATGATAACAATTATTACACCTTAAAAGACTAGAGAAAGGCAAATATACACTTTTAGAATCATTTTAAAATGTTCATAACTTTCAGTCTATTATGAATTCCTATTGCAGTGTTTCCAAATGTGAGTACCAAGGCAATATGCCATGTGTATTTTATTTATGTTTTAAAATCAGTGATACATTTACAAACCAAGTTTGAAAGGACTAATTATGTCAAGTAACAAAAAGTAGGTAGATGTGGTTGACATCTCTTAGAATGTTCTTTATTAAATGTAAGAAACCCAAATGCAGTTAGATTTTCATTTAATCAAGCAGTGTTTTTAGTATAAATGAATGGCTATTGAAGCCTTTATAGCCTGTACGCTTTCTTAAATGCCTCGCTGAATGTTTAACCCTCTGGCATTCCAATTTGGAGCTTCTTTTAAAGGAGCCTTTCATAAAACTTTGGACAGAAACCTGCTCTAGAGGACCATATGGGTTATTGTACAAAAGAGAAACAAATTATAAAAGCTCATTGTTACTTGATTGCTTAACATTTTTCTCTTCTTTTTATAAAAACAAAAATTAGATTAATCAGTGACCTACTTTTGCTTATACAGCCCAGAGAGTCAACAATTTATATAAAGGTTTATATTTAAATTATTTTATAACAAGCAAAAAGAGACCTAGACAAGCCTTTTAAATTAAGCAAACTCTTATCCAAGATAATAGACTTATTTAACCCATTCAAAATCATTTCACCTTACATACAGTTTAAAATTATTTAGATCCATCTGCCCATCCAGAGCTGTTGTGAGTAGTCTTAAGAGTCTATAGTATCTTCTAGAATTTGTCTTCATGACATTCCATACAGCATTGTCTGATGATTGGAAGAATATGAGTCTGGAGAACAGAGATCTGGATCTCATTCTGTTTCAGTCACTTAGTTATCATGTTATTTGGTGTGTTAAGAAAATTGAGGCTTAGTAGGAATGAGTTATTTATAAAGGTGGTTCAAGTTATTCCTTATCTTCTTCACAGACTTATTGTAAGGAACAAATGAAATACTGTTTTCGAATTGCAAAGGGCTTACAAATATATGGGTTATCATACTAGAGATTAATTGATGTAATTATGTTCAAATGAGTTTTTGCTACTTGGCCTCATCTCACCCAGGGTTAGTTTCTCTTTACACTCAGGTTAGCCATCTTTCAGGTTGTTACTATCAATTACCAGAAGAAATAGAAAATATAACATGGACAGATTCTAAGAAATTCAACTCCATTTGTTCAAAATCAGCACAAACCTTACTCAAACCAGCAAACCCTGTTTATGATAAAGCACTTTCGGATTTTTGCTGTAATGACACAGTTCAAAGCATAAGAAAAATTCAATAAAAATTTGTGGAAATGATTTTAATATAATAATTTCCAGAATACAGTGTGCTGATTGCATAAAATTTGACACTCTAAAATTTATTGATTTTATTATTATTATACTATTATTTTGATCAAAACAGATATTTTAGCTAGCCACTTCCATTCATAGCAACACTTTGGTTCTGGGTTCAATAGAGTTATCTATTAGCATTCATCAAAATAAATTATGGTTGCTCAGTATTACACTGTGGCATGGGTTTGTAGACAATCTTTCAGGGCTGGTTTCCAAAATATTTTTCAAACGTCTTTCGGCACTTTAGATCTTAACAATATGTGACTACATTTTTTAAAAATATATTTTAACATGTCATGTGTATATAATCATTTTGATTTTCTGTGAATAAATTATAATCAGAATTTTGTATGCTATAGTATAAAGGCAGAAATAGAAATTGGGTTCTTGAGGTAATACCTTTGCTTATGATTTTTAAGCCAGTTTTATTTTTGTTTTCTGTTTCAATGGACAGCTCTGTAAGAGGAACATAAGAAAACCTGAGTGTGCTTAAAAAAGGTAACAGGGGTCTTGAATCCATGTCACATGAACATTAAGAGGAGTAAAATAGTTATGGCTGTTTAGACTAAATAGAATATTCAGCTATCAAATAGAAGTGTTGAGATGTTTGGGTTGCCATTTCGAAGAGTGATTTTACTTATGTACGTATTAGAAAGGCTAGAACTAACACAACTCGGTGGTGGTTACAGGGACATTAACATCTCTTTAACAAAATGATGGATTTTCCAAAAATTTCAGTCTTATAACTTAGAATTGCTTTATTTTTCTAATAATTCTCATTTATTTGGGATAGATCCTCTGTGTTTCTGCAGTAATGAATATGTCCTTACTAGAGTTGATAATTAACTGTCCCTGACTTGAAAGATACCTATTTAAGTCAAGGTCAGAAATAAAAATTACTTTCTCAGAACCTGCAGACAAACCACTTAGTAACACTCTGTAAAACCACACTTTCCGTATATGGGTGTTTGTTCTAACAGTCTAAGCATCATAGATGGTATGCCAAGGCTCCACGGAGGTCACATGGTTTTCAATAGTGCCAAGGTGATATATATTTCACCTCATCTTAAAATTCTAGTAGGGTACTGTGTTCAGCAGTAGAAACAGTTTATTTGCATCACCCCCAGGACACACTGTGGTAAAATATAATGAGTCTCCTTAATATGTAAGCAATTCAGGCATAGGATTTAAATTGTATTACAGTAAACAGAGAAAAGTTAGCATTTTTTCCTTTTGCCAGTTCCTTCTTCTAGAATAGAATAATGTCATGGTTCAGTAATCCATTCTCCAACATGGATAGGACAAGCACCGGATGTGGAGATGACACCATGAAGAGTACAGCTTGACCATGTTAAGTCTGTCAAGTCATACTCGCATCCCCACTGAAGAGGAAAAGGCTAGGAGAATAAAATTGAGTTTAAAAAGTAATCCTGGCTGGGCGTGATGGCTCACACCTGTAATCCCAGCACTTTGGGAGGCCAAGGTGGGTGAATTACCTGAGGTGAGGAGTTTGAGACCAGACTGCAACATGGTGAAACCCCGTCTCTACTAAAAATACAAAAATTAGCTGGGCGTGGTAGTGCATGCCTGTAGTCCTAGCTACTCTGGAAGCTGAGGCAGAAGAATCACTTGAACCCAGGAGGCAGAGGTTGCAGTGAGATCATGCCACTGCACTCCAGCCTGGGCGACAGAGCAAGACTCTATCAAAAAAAAAAAAAAAAAAAAAAAAGAAGGATAGAAACCATATAAATGAACCTGATAGCACTGATAGCAGGCCTTGGTTTGTCCATGGCTTATTTATTTATTTATTTATTTACTTACTTATTTCTTTCTTTATTTATTTATTAGACAGAGTCTCGCTCTGTCGCCCAGGCTGGAGTGCAGTGGTGCGATCTTGGCTCACTGCAAGCTCCACCTCTGGGTTCACGCCATTCTCCTGCCTCAGCCTCCTGGGTAGCTGGGACTACAGGCGCCCCCCACCACACCTGGCTAATTTTTTGTATTTTTAGTAGAGATGGGGTTTCACCGTGTTAGCCAGGATGGTCTCAATCTCCTGACCTTGTGATCCACCTGCCTTGTCCTCCCAAAGTGTTGGGATTACAGGCGTGAGCCACCGCGCCCCGCTGGCTTTTTTAAAGAAAAAGTATTTCTTCCTTTTCTTCCCTGGCAGCAATAGTATGGCGATTGCCATTTACAAGTAAAACTTCACCAAACTTTTTACACTAGAAACACAGATTAATTACTAGGTTCTTTTAAATATTTTTTTTCTAGTATGCTCAAATACTTAATCAAACTTAGGAAAGAACAAATAAGCAATATCACAAATAATATTGCATAAGGAGTAAAAACATTCTAATGCAAAAACTCAAAACCATAATTCCTAATTTTTTTTGGCTAACCATTATTTTTTAAGGTGGGATAAACATATAGTTATATATTTTTTCTTTTAAAAAAATTTTCATCACAGGAATTAGTCGGAAGTAACCAAATGCCCTGCTCAAGAATATTGTAGAATTTATTTAAGGGCAATGTTGATAGCTAAATCAGATTATGTCTATAGACATTTTCAAATCTGAGCATCCTTGGTTCTGTTAATAATTACCCTGCTTTTGCAGTCCCAATCTCTTAAATTTGGGATTTTCTGAAGATTGTTCATATTGTCATCCAATTTGAAAATGCCAACTTCTCTTTTTATTTTTCTTTTTAGGGTCATATATGTTTTAGAGTGGGCTTTTTCCAAGTCTCTTGACACGGTCCATCTTGTGATTGCATGTGTAACTTCTTCCTTATGAAGACATTGTTCTTTGAAGCCAGGTTCCGTACATTATAGAGTTGAATTTTATTAGCATTTATTACTTTATTAGTATAGGGATGTAGATAGTAGCTATAGTATTTATTTTATAAATGGATAAATAATTACATAAACCATTTGGATTTTAAGTTTTAATGAAGCCAGTAAAGTCCTTCTCCATGTAGAGATAGCATTATTCCAGTTCTTCGCTGATTATCTTTCTGAAAATAAAATCAGTTTTTCTAATGGTAGAAGCCCAAAAGAGATGAGAAAAAAAAATCACTTGTATGTGTACAGACATAAGGGTGCATACATATCAGCTAGGATGTGTGTTAAAATCCTCAAATAAGTGGAAGATTAAAGGAAAAGCCCAAATCAGTGTTTTTAGAAGGATCTCTAGGAGGCCACTCTCTTGAACCCTAAAACACTAAAATTAAATTTTAAAAAACTGGTCTAATAAATTAGTTTCTCTCCATCATGGCTTTGTTTACAACTTAAGCTCTCTATCTCCACCTGAAAGGGAAGATTGACTATACAAAAAATTTAGTTAACTTTTGTTTGGCTTTTTTTTTCTTGGAAAATTCATATGACAAGTAAAACAAAGAAAAATAATAGATGCCTCTCCACGTATATAACTTTAAGGTTTCTCACAATTTCGAGAGCTTGTCATGCTACAAGGTGAAAGTCATTCCTTTAAAAAAAGTATACGATTTAATTTTGAAACAAGAGGAACTGGATAATATTGTTTTTCACCACCTAGAAAACCAAATAAGATTCTTTTTATTTATTTAGTCTTTGCAAATAGGTAATTTAACACATTCAGTATATTGTGAAAGAATTGCCATGCAGGTAGTAATTTTGGCAATTGAAGTTGAAGTCATTTTTAAATCTCCTATTCAAGCAAAGATTATCAAACCTAAGATGTATGTAAAAACATCAGGGCCTAGCAAAGATTTTGTTTAGTGAGCCTCTGTCAGCTCAGATAGTATACAGTGGAGCAGTGTGGAATATTAGAACATTGCCACTAGGGGCAGGAGACCTGGGTTCTGTTAATGAGTAGGTATTTTTAAGACTTTCACTTCTATTTCTCCATTATCAAAACCAGGAGATTGTAATAGACTACAGTAAATTCTCTTCCCATTCTAAAGTCATATATCTGTAACTTTAACTTTCTAGATCAAGAAACTAATAGGTGTATGTGTATAAAGATGCAGGTAAGCCAACACCTGCAAATAACATGTGCATATAATGAAAAATAAGCACAAGTCTAGAAAGAGCAAAAGGAAGAAAGGTAATAACTGATTATTCGTTTACAAAAGTTGTAATGAGGTGTGATTATTGTTTTGGAAACAAATTTTATATATTTTCTGACATTGTATCAAGAACTTTCTTCTGAGAAATGATCCTAAGACACTGTATTCTTTTGAAGTTTTAAAAGTTTTTATTGAGCTGCCCAGAAAAAAGTCTATTTGAACATAATATGCTGACATGGTGCATCAAAAAAGTCAAGCTGTTTTACATTTCAGAGTTTCACAGTGATAAAAATTGTCCTTTTATCCATTAAATATAACATCTTTACACAGGAGAGCTCTGATATGAAGATCTTTAGAAATTTGAAGAGTTAATGGGTACTTAGATGTTTGTTATTCCTGATTGCTGTGCTGTCGTTAGGCATCATAATTATGAATATTTCACTGTCTCATGTCATTTTATCACTTTTTAAATTCATTTGTGTCTTAGTGTGGTACACTAATCACAAGTTCAAAACAACTAAAATATGAAAAACCTTTACAATTCAGACATAGTGTTTGGGTTTTGTTTGTATCCAGTATCTCTTACTTCTCACTAGATAATAGAAAGTACAGTGACTTTTCTAAGTTATATAGCCAATCTTTCCCTGACTTATTTTGGGCTTTGTTTTTTATCTAAATGTTGTACATTTTTGCTTTCATTCTTTTTTAAGGGCTTTGTTTTTTATCTAAATATCGTATGTTTTTGCTTCCATTCTTCAACTATTTAATGTGAAGATAGATTTTTTAAAGCATATTGAAATGGTATTTTGAAGTTAACTATAGAATATTCTACCACGTTCTTTTTTATTATTTTTTGTTTTCTATAGGCCTAGTATTTCTTGGGGATATGATTTTATCAACCGAAATTTTTCTTATAATGAGAAAACTTACAAAATAATTTTAAATTTAAAATTATGTTTTAAATGTTTTGAAGGTTGTCTACATCTATAGACATTTGATATGTTTTTAAATTTATTTTAGTTGTATAATTGTTTTAAAATTGTCAGTTAATAAAATAGTTATTTGGTTTATTTGGCAAACATATATTTATATGCACTCATAATTTTCTACAGAGAGTTGGGTGTAGTAAAGAACACTAGTCTACTAGAAAAGAGACCTGGTGTCACATTCTAACCTTGCTGCTATCTTTTTTTTTGAGACAGAGTCTCACTCTGATGCCCAGGCTGGAGTGCAGTGGCACGGATCTCAGCTCACTGCAAGCTCCACCTCCCGAGTTCACGCCATTCTCCTGCCTCAGCCTCCTGAGTAGCTGGGACTATAGGCACCTGCCACCACACCTGGCTAATTATTATTATTATTTTTTTGTATTTTTAGTAGAGACAGGGCTTCACCGTGTTAGCTAGGATGGTCTCAATCTGACCTCGTGATCCGCCTGCCTCAGCCTCCCAAAGTGCTGGGATTACAGGTGTAAGCCACAGCGCCCAGTCCCTTGCTACTATCTTTAATAGCTATGTAATCTTAGGCAACAGTATATAACATTGGCTTTCAATTTTCTCATTGCAAACCATGTAAAATGTCCCCCATTACTGCAGTATTCAAGCACAGACTAGAAAAGCAATATGAAAAAAAACACATAGAAAAAATATAAATATTGCATGCATTGTTGGATTATACCACCTTTAAGGTTTCTCACAAATTTGAGAGCTTATTATCCTATATACATAATTATTAATTATCCTTTGGATGTAGGCTGTCATATTTCAATTAGTGAGGACAGATTTCCAATTCTCTTTAGAAGGCTGTGTGTGTGTGTGTGTGTGTGTGTGTGTGTGTGTGTGTCCAGGTGAGTAGGATATAAGTTTGAGCAAGCTTATGCTTCACTATTTTATATAGAAAATATTTTCTGAACACCTACCAACTGTCCGGGACTATTCTAGGCACTTGGGTCACATTAGGGAAACCCACACACGTGCGCACATAGACATGTGCACACACACACAAATTATTGAGATAGTAGAGAGTGGTCAGTGCTGTTGAAAACACAGAACAGAGGGAAGGGAAGGGGATCAGGTTGCATTTTTAAATTAGGTGGTCAAAATTGGCCTCAGTGAGAAAGTGGCATCTGAGCAAAGACTTGAAGTTTAGGGGAATATCTAAGCAGATATCTGGAGGACAACACTCTTAAGGACTAGTGGCAGTGCAAGCCTTCAAAGCATGTGTATATCTGGTATGTTCACTGTATAATAAAGAGGACAGGTGGCTAAAGGTAAGTAAATGAGGGAGCCATTAGGTCAGAAAGGGAGTGGAGCCTAATCATAGTCACTGTAGTGTTTCACAGGTGCTTGTAATCACTTGACTTACACTGAGATGAAGAACTAGTAGGGGATTTAGAGCAGAAGAGAGACTTACATTACACAAGGATCACTGCACCTACTGGGTTCAAAAACAGTTTGCACATAGATAGAAGAAAGAAAACCAGTTTAGAAAGGAATGTAGTAATCCACGTAAGTGATAACTGTGACTTGGTATCAGGGTGGTATCAATAGAAATTTTGAGAAATAACTGGGAATTCTGCATATATGTAAAGATATTACAATAGGATTTCCAACAAATTGGATGTGTATATGAGAGAAGGGAAAGATCTGAAATGAAGCCAGCATGTTTGTTTCATCAACTGAGCGGATGCTATTGCCATCAACCTATGTAAGAAATGAGAAAGAATCTTAGTGGAGTAAGTTTGTAGGGGGCAAAGGAAACGAAAACTTCAGTTTTGGGCATGCTAGTTTTGAAATATCTATTTGACATCTCAATGAAATGTCAGGTAGGCAGGGATAATAACGTGGTTAGAAGAGAACAAATAGTGTGGCGTCATGGAAGCCAATAAAGAAAGTATATCAAGGACAATGGACTTGATGTTGATAAGCCAAGTATGGTAAGAATTGAAAAGATGGCCATTTGATTTGGCAATCCAGAGTTCATTGGTGATCTTGACAAGGATACTTTTGTTGTAATTATCAGAGGAAACACCTGATTGGAAAGGATTACAAATTGTAAGAAGATGGAACTAGTGTTACTAACAATGGTCAACACTCTCTAGCTATTTTGTTGTAAAAGGGAGAAGACAACTGGAATTAAAACTAATGGGCAAAATGTGGTTTAAAGCAGGATTATGTTTCAGATTGGAGAAGAATAACATTTTTGTTTTGCTGGTGGTGATTACTGTGACTACATAAGGAAAAAATAGTGACGCAAAGAAAAAGAAATAATTCCAATGTGTAGTTTTAAATAGGTGAAATGAATTGTATTTGTGCATAAGGGAAGGTTTTACTGAGGAGAGAATATTTTTATCTCAAGAAACTTGATAGAGAACAGAGTATATGAGTTTGGTTGTGGGTACATATATGAGGCTGTGAGACTTTCTGAAGCTTCTCCCTGGTTACTTCAATTTTATCAGTGGAAAAAGAAGCAAAGTCATGAACTGAGAGCATTAGGGTGGAGGTGTTCAGAAGAAAGGAAAAACTGTGAAATAGTTCTCCAAGATAGTGGAGAGTACATGGACTGGTTAAATATATTATATTGTGGGCAGCTGTAGGAGTCCTCTAACAATTTGTCAAATTGAATTTAAAGTGAGATCATTAAGACCTGTGTGTTTCTCTGTGCATCTTTAATTGCACAGGTGCAGGTGCTGAAGAAACAGTGAGTTAGATTTATGTAGGGCTGTAATTTTGCCTAATGAAAGATGTTAAGGGGCCTTGGAAAATATGCGGGATCAATTGATTTAAGGTCATGTTGGCATCAAATGACTGCTAGAGTTGGGATACTAGAGCAAATGAGCTAGAAAGATAGAAGATAATGGTCAGAGACATAGATGCATGAAACAGGGATTATAGAAGTATGGACACTACTGGTAATGGATATGTCTATAAATGACCTGGACTTATTTGGCTGCAATAGAGTGGAGGACAAGATTTTAGAGGAAAGAAGATTAAGGAATTAAGATGCCAAATTTTAGGAAGGATATCATATATGTGTTTACTGAAATTGCCAATAACTAAATTAGGAGTCATGTTGAAGAGAGTGGCAGTTAGGCAGGAGATAAAATAGTTGAGAAACAAGGAGGGGTTAATTGCAATATCATTAAATGGTTGCAACAATGAAGATAATGATCAATATAATCTGCCGACCAGAGATTGAAAGCTGGGATTTACAGGGATGGGAGGAAAATAGTATAGAAACTATAGTAACAATAGAAGTGGCCGTGTGTCAATGTGATCCCATCTCATGTGATTTTTAAAACTGTATTATATTTGTCATACTGTAGGAATCATTAAGTAATAAAATCTATTTGACTCATGTGTTGATATTTAGAATAGGGAAGTAAGAGTAAACACAAGGTGTAATGAAAGAGTACATGGATGAGAATCTTTGGAGAAAATTTTGTATTAGAGAGTATTTGCATGAAAGAGTAAGTTAGATGTGGGCTCCAATCATGGCTCTGCCATTTATGAATTGAGTTCTTCATTAAAGTGTTTTGTCTCTGGAATGGGATAAAAATAACTAACTCTCAGAGTTGTGAGTGATAAGTACAATGATGTATGTAAAACACCTGGCATAGAATAAGCATTTGGTGAATGCTAGTTCTCTCTCACAAAGGAGAGATTCAAATATTGAATGCATTTACAGGGTACTGTAACAAAGATAGACTTCTGAGGTAAACAATTTCTATTTCTATCACCACCGATAAATGATTCATGAACTCATTCATACACCAACTGTGTGTTATTTCAGTGACTTGAGAATGTGTTTTTGGACTCTCAAAGATTTTCTTTTTCAATTTCTGGCTTTGTATTGTATATTACAACATGTATAAGGTACAACAGTCATAAGAAAATCAGGACATCATTTTCTTTTGTAGTAAATACTAAAGTATTAATTTCTTGTATTACTTTTTAAAATGTGTGGATATATAATAGCATTATCATTGAGTAGAATCTAAATGCATAAAATGATTATTTAGAGTATTTTATGAATAATAGAATGCATATAATATAATAATATGGGAAATTTAAAGACAATGCACATTTTCTATTAAACAAATACTCATGTTGAATGAATGTTATTAAGTAATTGTAGTTGCTTATAGAGAGGATTTGAAAAAGCATTGGGATATATTTCCAGTCTTGCATGATCAATGAGAGAAGTGAAAAATGATCACAGAATGATAAGAATATCTTAGAAAGTGGTCTATTGGGGTGGAGAAAGTAGCTCTGTTCCATATAGTTATTGAGGCACCTATGATATCTGCCATCCACTAGAATCTTTTCATCCTTGTTGAATCCTCTGTATGTGGCCATTCAAAAAGTACAAAGAAGGAGGATGCATAAAAGATTTAAAAAGGTTTCAGAGTTATGTCTCAAAAGGATGCACACTGTTTTTGGCCACATGTTGATGGCTAGGACTAGTCAACTTTGTGGGCCATCCAGATGCAAAGAGGCTGGGAAATGCAGTCTAAATATGGGCCAGTGTGTGCCAAGGAGAAGAATGCCTGCTTATGGATGAACTAGCTAGTCTATTCCAGAGTTGATGCATTACTAGATGTTAAATCAGAAGTTATATATGGACTCTGTGGCATAAAAAATGTAGAAAATGGGTAGAACATTTTAAGCTACCTGACTATGAGATAGCCAGGTAATGCTTCACTTTGGTGGACTATCAGAGTAGACCTTAAATGACACATCAATGTGGTTTGTCACAAAAGGCTGGAATACATTTTTTAGGGAGCAGGAATTAATCTGTAGTATATTCCAACAATGTAATTAGTCTGAAGAGGAAATAGGCTTTTATTAGTGAAGGAAATCCTCATATACAGATAGCAAAGGTAAGTGGGACCAGACCAGGGTCTATCTTGGATATCAGGATGAGAAGTTGTGTTATTATTTGGAAACTATCTTTTCAGTTATGTTATTTTAAGCCATAAGTAAAATCATGTTGGTGATACATTTAATTAAGAGGTTTATAGCAAATGCATTTATAATACTAAGTTCTACAGTTCGAATTTTTTATTTTATATTACCCAGAATGGAACACTATTTTCACATGATATTCAGGGTTGCTTCTGTTTATGGAAAGCACTATATAATCATATGCATGTGCACTTGCAAATGAGCCTTTATGCTTATTGCCATGAAAAGGTTTAGCACCACAACTATCATTCTAGACATCACTGATAGATCCATAAAGTCTTTACGACTGCAAAGAACTTTCGAGCTAATGCAGTTCAAAGCAGTCAGATGATTTTTCCAAGGAATCATAGATGATCTTAAATCTAGATCTATATACAGTTCTCCTAAATTATGAGGTTCAAAATTGTTAAGAAAGGAATCCTATTTCCTATTGTCATAGTTATAGCAACCGAAGTGTGTATATTGTACATAGAAAGGATCTGGACTAGATTCTTATTACTTTGAAAAATAGCTTATTTTAGCCACAGTTTAAGATAAAAATAATAATATGACACACAAGTGGATATACATTAGAAAACAAATTGTGGGGAATAGACTGTACCGCCTACTCAGAACTGAACCAGACAAGATAACACATAAAAGAACAGATATTGTAGTAATGAGAGCACAGCTACTTAGGATTCTACTGAAATGTGGGAAACATTATTCGTGGAACAAAGAAAAACAACGAAAGAGAACAGCTTTAAACCAGCACCTTCATATTTAGCCTCATATTGCATATTTTACATATTTTAATCATAGCCCACTTCCTTCCAAAATAGGCTTGAGGCCGTTTATAAGAAGATAATGTTGCAATAGCACCGACTCAAGGATAAGATAGGATGGGGTAATGGTGCAATAGTACCACATTAATCGTACTAGATTACTAACACTAGAGGTAAACTTTTATTTAGGACAAACTTTTGGCATTTAGCTTCTTGGCACTCAAGTCAACAAAGAAAAATAAAATTATACTCATATTATTTGGTAAAAAGAAGGAGTGTGTGGGCTTTTTCTTTCTTTCGTCTTCACAGTTCTGATCTTTGAGAGGAACTTATTTTGCAATTCTTTAATAAGGCAGTTTTACAAGACATGACTTCAACATCATCCCATAAATAAATACTGAACTTCTATTTCTTGCCTAGCTGTCTACTGAGTTCTTTGGACACATAGATGAATAAGAAGCATCCTTACCCTTAAGGAGCTCACAGCTAGGATAAACTTAATTGGACAATAAATGCAATAAATAAGTTCCTTGCAAGACAAAATGGTGGCCCAAAGGAAAAAGTGGTCAGCAAGGTCAAAGAGAGAAGCCCTCATAGGGGAAGAGCGTTGAACTGATCTTAAAGTATGAGTGTAGATCAAGGATTAAAAAAGAAATGAGAAGAACTTACTCTAATCTTAAAACAAAACAAAACACCCACAATGTATAATTTTATGCAGACATTCATAGAGAATTCCTTCAGAGAGCCAAAACAATATAGTCCAGGTGCCTAAAATGTAGGATAACTTGTTTGATTAAAAATACTGAAATTTGAGAAATGAGTGGTTAATTGGTCCCTTCAACTCTGTTTGGATGTAATTGATCATATAGTGTTCTTCTGGTGGTATGTCTGTTCATCACATAACTAGTACGATTAAGACATTTGTCAAAAAGTAATTTTTTAAAGTGAAAGTCTAGATGAAAAAAAATTGTGGTAACATCTATGTAGCATAAAATTTACTACCTTAACCAGTTTAAAGTTACATATGTTCACATTGATGTGCAACCGACCTCTAGAAATTTGTCACCTTACAAAAGTGAAACTCTGTACCTATTAAGCAACAGCATCCCGTTTCCTCCTCCCCCACTCCCTGGCAACCACCATTCCACTTTTTCTGTTTCTATGAATTTGACTAGGTCTCTCATACAAGTGGACTAGCTTATTTCACTTAGTATAAAATCCTCAAGGATTATTCTTGTTGTAGCATGTGTCAAAATTTCCTTTCTTTGAAAGGTTGAATAGTATTTTAGACATTTTGTTTATACATTTATCCATAGATGGACACAGGGTTGCTTTCACATTTTGATGATGGTGAATAATGCTGCTATGAACATAACTGCACAAACATCTCTTTGAGATCTTGTTTTTAATCCTTTTGAATATATGCACAGAAGTTGAATTGCTACATCATATGGTAATTTTATTTTTAATTTTTTTGAGGAAGCATCATACTATTTTCCATAATGATTGCACCATTTCACATTTCCAGCAACAGAACAGAGTTCCGGTTTTTCTACATACTCACCAACACTTGTTATTTTATGTTTTTCTGACAGTGGCCATCCTGATAGGTAAGATGATATCTCATTATGGTTTTGATATGCATTTTCTTAATAATTAGTGATATTGAACATCTTTTCATATGCTTCTTGGCCATTTGTATATCTTTGTTGAAATATCTGTTGAGACCCTTTGGCCATTTTTTAATTGTGTTATTTTGTTGTTGAGCTGCAGGGATCCTTTATATATCCTGGATATTAACCCCTTATTAGATATAATGATTTGCAAATATTTTCTCCCGTTTTATAGGTTGCCTTTTCACTTTGTTGAATGTGTCTCTCAAAATTTTTTCCCTTGAATGAGTTCATAGAAAATCCATTACAGTATTTGAGATTCATGGAATAGGGAAGATAAGTCATTGTCCTGGGAAAGAAAATGGAAGTATGAGTTACTAATTATATTCATTTCTATTTAAAAATATTAGCTATTAATGCTCATTTTGGCAAGGATAAGTTTAGGAGCTTTAAGTCCATAAGCCCAGGAAAGATTTTGGTGCTTCTTGACATAATAAAAACAAAGACATTTTAAATAAACGATTAACTTTTCAGAAAATGAGAAAACTGTATATTTATGTCTAAATTTAGTAGTCTCTTTAATTTGTTTTGCTTTTTCTCTTTTTCAATTTTCTCTTCTCTCCTCTCTCTCTCTCTGTCTCTTTCTCTCTCTTTCTCCTCTTCTCTCTGTCTCTTTCTCTAAATCCCTTTATATTGCTCTTCCTTTACCAGTGTCTTGACCTTCTCGTTAGGTAATGTAGCACAGTGCCTTGATGAAAAATGTGACAGAAGCTTCTTTTAGACATTCCACTGATTGACATGAAAAGAATTATTAATAACAGCTGTCATTTTTGTAGCACATACTAAGTGCTATTTTGTTCTCTGCTCTGGAAAAGAGGAGGATGTGAGAGGTTACTTCCCACATAGTTCCTTCCCTCTAAGGGATTATAGTCTAATGGGAGGACAATAAAATTGGGTAAAATATGTTTGCTAGCCTTCAATGTCTCATGGCTCTTTTTTTTTTGTTCGAAGCTGTAATATGAGCAACATTTACCTTAACAGTTAAGCCAGATCTTCACACTGTTTTGAATAAGTTACTTCTAAAAGGGTTTAAGCTCAAAAAATGTTATCTTATTTTTGTGATCTGTATGGGCTGTCACTTTGATGCCTTTCTTTTTATTTCTTTTCTGTTTTTGTCTTCCAGTAAATAGTTGTCATACCTATAAGCAGGGTCTTTAGCCCTTAACTACTTAAGTATTCAGAACAGGTTTCAGACTGTGTATATATAGTTATGATAATAAACAGGCCCTATTCTAACCCAGCTCTTAAACTTCTGCATCTGGGCACGCTACTTATGTGTAAATGAAAACTAAATAGAACTGCATTAAGGAGCTAAGTAATCTCAAGAAGGAAGCGCTCATGTTTGACAGTAAGAGGTACATTTTTCAGGCCGGGTGCGGTGGCTCAAGCCTGTAACCCCAGCACTTTGGGAGGCTGAGGTGGGTGGATCACCTGAGGTTAGGAGTTCGAGACCAGCCTGGCCAACATGGTGAAACCCCGTCTCTACTAAAAACACAAAATTATCTGGGCATGGTGTCGTGCGCCTGTAATCCCAGCTACTTGGGAGGCTGAGGCAGGAGAATTGGTTGAACCCGGGAGGCAGAGGTTGCAGTGAGGAGAGATCACACCATCACACTCCAGCCTGGGCAAAAAATGTGAAACTCTGTCTCAAAAAAAAAAAAAGCTGCATTTTTCAGATAAAGATTATCATAGTCTGTTCAGGCTACTATAACAAAGAACCGTAGACAGAGTGGTTTATAAAGAAATTTATTTCTCCCAGTTCTGCAGGCTAGAAGTCTGAGATGAGGGTGCCAGCATGGTGAGGGACCTCTTCCAGATTTCAGACTGCTTAAATCCTAGTGCATCATCGCATGGTGGAAAGAGAGCAGGAACTCTCTGGGATCTCTTTCAGGAAGGCGCTAAACTGATTTATAAGGGCTCCACTCTCATAAACTAATTTCCTCCCAGAGACTGCACCATCTAATACCATCATATTGGGGGTTAGGATGTCAACATATGAATTATGGTGAGACACAAACATTCAGTCCATTGCAAATATAAACAGGGAATCATCAGATATGCTATAATGCTATCTCTTTGATTCCAAATATCATAGATAAATCTCTTAGTTGCCCTACAACCCACCGTTTAACAGAATAGTTATTGTTATAGATGAATCTGGTTAGTTTTCCTCCCTAAACAAGCTGATAGAGGCATGGTTTCTGGGGAGGCTGAGTTGACTTGAAGCCCTTTCATGATAGAACTTTAAGCAGTCATTTCTGATTGTTTTTATGAAAGCCTATCGTGATTATTTTGTTGTTCAAATGATATTAAAATATTGACAAGACTATCAATTTAGAACCAAGGTGGGCACACGTACCTTGACAAAGATGCTATATATCTTGACAAAGGCTACATCATCTTATCTAAGACAGGAACACTAACTAACTACCTTTATACATGCAACATAGCTAAGCAATTGTTTCTCTGATACAAATAGGGATTCACATAGTCAAATTACTCTATGCTCTATGAAGTCTGATTGAAACATACATTACAACTTCTTTGTGAACAAACACATTCTCATCAAAAGGAAAGCTGTGACCTCATGATGGTTTCCTGCTGTACTGTAAGATAGGCTGCTGCAGCCATTATTGAATGTATTTTTAGGGATTATTCGTATCTTTACTTTTAGAAAAAGAATATTGTGTATTTCTAAATTTATATAGTAAAAGTATTTGTTTTACTGTTGCTACTTAATTTCTGTATTTTATTATAATGTCCTTAGTAGGTAGGTGTCATGTCTTACTCATCAGCATTTCACTGGCAGTAGAGTAGGATTTGCACATAAGTAGCTTACCTAGGGGGCTCATAATAATATACCAAATAATATTTTCTGAATATATGAATGAACTTGTTTACATATCTATCTGTGGTATAGCTTCCCAAGAATAATTTTAGTTAGCCCACTACAGAACTAATACCATTACACTCCATTAATATCTTACCACCCCTCATAAATATGGGAAACTTATACTACTTGCAATTGCCACTTTCTTAATTCTACAAAGAAATTAACTTTTGCTCTTCTACATCCACTATGGAAGACTCACCATGCTTTTCTGATGCCCTTATGTGGCTGATTAGATGGACATCTGAAGTAGTGAGAGGGACATAAGACCACCACCATTGCCACCACATCTAAGCTGCTATACACACACACACACACACACACACACACACACACACACACACACACACACACACACGAGGATGCTTTCCTAGGGAATGTGAGCATTTTAACAATGTCTTTCTGGAATTAATGCACCTGTCTTTGTTGTTTAACCCAGTGAGATAAATTATTAGTAAAATGTCCTGAACTACTATTACTAGAGTTTCTGATAATATCCTTGCATGGATTTTCATTGCAGACCACATTCAATTTTGGAATTTTTTTTTCCTGGAGTAAATAGCATTCATGCTGATAATTCAGATTTGACCTGCTGCTAAATCTTTCTCAGAGAATCTCACTATCAATTAAGGGAGCTTTTGAATTTTTGTGTTATAGAAGATACCATGCAAGTTAATTCATTACACAAATGTTTTTTGAGCCCCTGTTATAGTCCAGATATCTTTTATGTGTCACTGAACAAAATGTAAAAGGACTCTGGCCCCCTTGGATCTTTAATTTTGTTAATTTTCTTATTCATCTTATTCATTTATGTTACTGTTTTGCTGTCTGTTAACCCTTTTACTTTAGTCCACTGCAGATGTAATAAGAACAATGAAATCTTAATTATTTTTACTACTTATTCTCTTTAGTATCTTTTAAGTTCCTTTGTGAATGCAATGTAGTTGAATTAATTGATTTAATTATTTTTGATATGTATATATACTATATAGTAAATGAATGTGTCTACGTTATTTATTGGATAAGACTTTTATAACTTTATATAACATAAAGAATGTTTTACAGATTTTTCAGACATAATAATATCACTTTTTGAGGTAAATGTATCAGGGTTTATGAAAACTATGAAATCATTAAAGTTTTTATCTGCTGCCTTTAAATTCAGATTCTATAAGTGTTTCATTCAGGAAAGCAGACATCATTTTTATGGAGTGAATATAGTTCATTTTCTCAACAAGTTTATTTTATTAAATTGCAGAATCCTATGCTAATACAGTGTTAAGATTGCAAATTTTAACCTTCATAACTCAAGAAAGTGAAAAGTTAAGGTTTTCATAACAGCATTAATTTTCCTACATTTCTTATGCCTCATAATAAAGTGTACATTTAGCACACTAACCAGCAATCCAGGAATTATATATAATCAATGTTGGACAGTTAATGTTACTAAGAGGATCTTAACTTTCATATCCTATGATTTGTTTTTAAATTTACAGCTTTAACAGTGCACTAATGGAAATACATTGCATTTAATTTTCTGATTTTTATAAAGCAGACAAGAGCACATAATAAAGATGGAAAAGTTGATAAGTATTATTTCAGTACAATGACTATTTTCAGTAGTGAATTTAAAGATAACCCTGTGAATTTTTAATCAGTGCATTTGATTTCAGAATATTTTGCTTATAGCACATCTATGTTATTTCTAACACAGCTCCTTAGTCAATTTCAACCTAAGGACAGATTTCTGTTCCCATGATAGCCTATAACTGAACAATTGTTAACATCCACAGCAAGTGAAATCAACTGCCAACTTCTAAATTGTGTTTCCAATCATACTTCTATTTTGACAACCAGGTCCACTGGATATATTTAAACATGAAATTACTTATAAACTGAAACACAAAAATAAGTCTAAAGAAAAATCTATCTTAAACTGACATCTCTATTGAATGTTTGTTATAAAAAGTTTTAAGTGTAGTTATTGAAATATAAATGCCTTTTAATTATTTACAGAGAATTACTTAATCCAGTGGGTTTTTTTGGTTAAAACCTTATAGAATTATTATCTACATTAAATATGTAGATTATTTTATTACCATAGAAGAATCACAAAGTTGTAGAAAGCTTATTATATATTTTGTATTGTGCATTATATATTAAACTTCATTTTATATTGCAAATTATATTTTATATTTTATACTGTATGACAATACCATCATATTATATATTTATATGTGTATATATATATATATATCCAGTATATTATTTCAGGTTATATATTATGTATCATACAATTTTTTAAAAATTAATCATTAGTTTAAATGGGATCATCTCAAAAAAATCGAAGAGCATACACACACACACACACACACACACACACACACTCTCTCTCTCTCTCTCTCTCACATTGCAAGGTTATAATCATTACAGGCTCTTCCTAAGTCCCCAGCAGTGTTGACAACAAACACAATGTGCACCAGGAAGAAGCATGCAGTAAAATTGACAGTGTGATTTAATGTTGTTATTTATTGGCTCTTGTTCAGGGGTCAGATACGCAGGTACAGAGTTGGGGACTTCATATAATTTATTTTCAACGTTTATATAAATGTAGACCTGGTAGGCAGTTGCCTTCATTGTGTGATTTGACATGTTCAAAAAATGTCCGTGCTGAAAAATATATCTCCTCCAGTCTGTCATGGACCCTGCCATCTCCTGGCACTATATACTATATTCTCTGCTATTTTCTTTTCTTTTCTTTTTCTTTTTTTTCTTTTCTTTCTTTCTTTTTTTTTCTTTTTGAGACAGTGTCTCATTCTGTCACCAGGCTGGAGTGCAGTGGCACGATCTCAGCTCACTGCAAACCTCCGCCTCCCGGGTTCAAGCAATTCTCCTGCCTCAGCCTCCCAAGTAGCTGGGACTGCGGGCATGCACCACCACACCAAGCTAATTTTTGTATTTTCAGTAGAGACAGGGTTTCACCATGTTGGCCAGGATGGTCTCGATCTCTTGACCTCGTGCTCCTCAGCCTCCCAAGTAGCTGGGACTATAGGCGTGCACCAACACACCCACCTAATTTTTATATTTTTAGTGGAACTGGGGTTTCACCATGTTGGCCAGGATGGTCTCGATCTCTTGACCTCATGATCAACCCACCTCAGCCTCCCAAAGTGCTGGGATTACAGGCATGAGCCACCAGGCTGGGCCCTCTCTTCTGTTTTCTGTAACAGTGGTCATTAACCCTGTCTATATCAAAGATTTCTTTTAAAATCCGAAGGAAGCAATAGTTTTCCCAAATACATACATATATATTTTTCCCAAATACATACATATGTATGTATATACATACATATATATGAATACATGCACATATACACACATACATATATACAAATATATATACACACATACATATATATACACACACACACACACACACAACATTCATGAAACACTGCATATATTTTCATGAATTTTATAGAGCATCCCTATCCTTCATAAAGCCCACTTATGGGAAGGTTAAGACTTTTACTGTTATACGAGTCCTTAGAAGAAATGTGTTTTAAAAAGTGAGCTTAGAATTTTGCCAACCTAGGGACAATATGTTAGCAGGGTAACCTTGTTATACAATTTAGCTTACATGTGTTAAAATATTACAATGTATTTTAAACTGGTAATTAGGTAGGATTTTTAAAAATTGAGAAATATGACTGAAAAATGCAAACAGTAATAAAACTAAGTCAGTCTACATTTGTAGATAATTTAGAGAAAAATTCTCATTAGTTACTGATAATCATTATTAAACATCACCTATATTTCAGATATTGAAATAAGTGAATATAAGTTAAAGTTAAGAAGATCATATTCTAGGAGTGAGAAAGACATGTCAGATAACATTTACAATAGAAATGGCAGAAAATTTTCAGGAGCGAATTGACAAAATAATAATCAGTAATATTTATTAATTGTGTGCTAGATTTCAGGCTTGTATTAACCCTATACAAATTCATTTAGATAATACTGTATATGAATTTCTGATTCTATTTTTGTAACAATGTGAGATAAATACTTTTACTTTTTTTTTTTTTTTTTTTAAGGCAAACTATAACACACAGCCTGAGTAATTTGCTAAGGTTACTCATCTGGGAAGGGGTGAAAGTGGGAATTGAGACCCTGGCTGTGTGAAACAGATCCTTCGTCTCTGAATATTGCACCATTTAGATTTGCTTCTTCAAAACCTACCTACAGTAGGACAATGGAGACTGAATGGGAGGAGGAGACTAAGGAAGGAAATGAGTTATAGGGAAGTTTGTTTATGCTGCAGGCTTTTAGTAACTCAATCTTTATGTTAGGCAGAAATGAAAATATGTAAGAGATTGTACTGAGTGACTAATTAGATGCAAGGGATTATAGAGAAAGGAAAAAGCAATAGTGACTGCTAGGTTCTTTACTTAAATGACATGGAAAATAATGGTGTCTGAGATAGGAAATGAAAGAAGAGCTTGGGGAAAAGGAGGAAATGTGACCAAGAATCAGTTAAGATTCTTGAAATAAGACTATCTATAGGGCGTCTAGTAGACCATCAAACATATGAGTCTATAGCTCAAGAAAGGGCACAGGAATGCTCAAACTGTGGGCCATAGACCTATGGGGGTCTCTGAGATACTTTTAGAGGATCCATAATGTTAAACTATTTAAATAATATTCTAATACATTATTTGCCTTTTTCATTCTATTGATATTTGTAGTGATGCTACAAAGCAATAGTGGGTAAATGTGCCTTAGACAATTGAAAGCAGTGGTACAAAACTGTTCTATTCTTCATCTCCACATATTCATTGTTTAAAAATTACAAACTAGTTTCACTTAAGAATGTGGATGCAGCAAAAGTTATTAATTTTATAAAATCTCAACCTTTGAGATTTTAGTATCTTAATATTTTGTGTGACAAAATGGGAAATATACATAGAGTACTTCTGCTTCATATGAAAGTACACTTATTGTCTCAAGAGTAAAACACTTGTGCCCTTGTTCAGTTGACAAACTGAACCAGCCATTTTTTTAATGCAATACCATATTTTCTTGGAAGAACAACTGACATGTCAACTATGGTTATTCAGATGTGGGCATTTGGCAGACATTTTATGAAAAATGAAATTAGCCTGTCACAGCCACTACTACAAGTTTTGCAACTTTCCAATATTCAAGGACTTTTTTGATAATATTGGTGGTGATGTTGAAGATGTGTTTTCTATATAGGCGTTATATAATGAAACTTGTCAACATTTCAAAAATTAGTATGACTGGGAGGACCAATATTTTACAAATGTCCAATATAGGATGTTACAAAACTGTGCATGGTAAAACATATATTCAAAGTGCAAGCTACAGGAGTGGTTTAAAATGCAACAGTATGGAAAGCCCATTGCTATGGTTTCAGAATCCATGTTGTAACTGCACTTTTGGCAACTGACACTTGTCAAAATTTGGTATGCTGTCAAAGAAGACTATCCACAGTTATCTGAGAAAGCTATAAAAGCCATACATGGTGGCATGGGCCTGTGGTCTTAACTACTTGAGGGGGAGGTGAGGTGGGAGGATCACTTGAGGCCAGAAGTTCAAGGATGCAGTGAGCTATGATGGCGCCACTGCGGCACTTCAGCTCCCACCTGGGTAACAGAGGGAGACGCTGCCTCCAAAAGAAAACAGGAAGAAAAGAAAAGCAAAGCAAAGAAAAGAAGAAACATTTTTGCTTTAGTAACTTTAATTAAAAATTATCAAAAGAAAACCCAGAACATTGTATATATGAGATACATTATATAAACTCTACTATTCTTCAGCTTTGATAAGTATCTAGGTGTATGTTCAAATGAGTAACATTAAAACACTTTTTAGGGGAAAGAATGAAGAAATCCAGTCAATATGCTAGTAAATTTAATCATTCTTCTTGAATTATATCTGTCCAGACTATGAAGAAATGACCCTCCTCTCCTGCACTTGCTTTTTCATTGAAGCTCTCTAACATACATATAGAGCTATTCCTTGATTTACAATGGGGCTACCTCTCCATAACCCCATTTTAAGTTGAAAATATTGTTAAGTCAAAAATACCTCTACTACACCTAATCTACTGGCATCGTAATTACCCAGCCAGTGTTAAATGTGCCAGAACACTTTCAGTAGAGTATTCAATAATTAAATGAGGCCAGGTACGGTGGCTCATGCCATAATCCCAGTGCTTTGAGAGGCAGATGTGGGTGGATCACCTGAAGTCAGGACTTCAAGACTAGCCTGGCCAATATGGTGAAACCCCATCTCTACTAAAAATACAAAAATTAGCTGGGCGTGCTGGTGTGTGCCTATAGTCTCAGCCACTCTGGAGACTGAGGCAGGAGAATCACTTGAACCTGGGAGGTGGGGGGGGTGCAATGAGCTGGGATCATGCCACTGCACTTCAGCCTGAGTGACAGAGTGAGACTCTGTCTCAGAAAAAAAAAAATTACATGAGATATTCAGCACTTTATTATAAGACAGGCTTTGTGTTAGATGATTTGGCCCAGCATCATGAGAGAGTATTTTACTACATACTACTAGCCTGGGAAAAGATCAAAATTCAGAATTTGAAGTATGCTTTCCCCTGAATATCTGAATATATATTGATTTGCATCATCATAAAGCAGAAAAAGCATAAGTCAAACCATCATAACTAGGGGACTGTCTGTATCTTCTGTGAGGAAATTCATGCAACAGAAACCATGTCATCATCGAAATTTATTGTTATTTAGTATTTCTGAGTAACTTTCACTTGATATAACTTCTAAATCTTCCACGTAAATTCTTTGTAAATTATAATACCTCTATCTCCTGAGTAAATTTACATAATTAATTTATACCTAAATAAAGAACATCAAATCCATCTTTGTTTTCTCTAATCTTGTATAGTAAGGAGCATTTAAAGTGTTATAGTTTAGAGGCAAGAGCTCCTGGAATATCAAATAACACATTTAGATGAGAAAAAGTTATTAGAAAGGACAAACCAGTCTCGATGGGAGTATGAATTGTGTGATTCCTATGTGTTAACCTTGAATTGAGGGAGGGCACCTAATTTTTTATGCCAACCCCATATGACTAATACTCTAATGGAAAACTACTGAGATGTAATATACTCCCTGAGCATAAGGAATGCTATCCCTGGTGATTATATAATTATAACATTTTTTACAAAGTCATGAAATAATGTGTGCTCCCCTAGGTATGCCTGTAACATCATGTAAACTATAGTTACACTGCTGAGAGTGTAGCTACTATAAGGATAATAGCAAATGTTAGGTTCTTCATAAACATAAAATCTGGAGACATTGTAACAGGAATGCTAAATCATAAATAAATACTTTGAATGATCATATGTCCGGCAGTAGTATATCATGATAGGTGAGAAATTATGTGATCATAAAATTGAAATCCTGTAACCATGATTTAATTGAAACGTGATTAATCAGGGTAAAGGGGCCCAGTCTGGCCCACTGTTGGGGTATAATCACATGTAGAATTTGGAGAAGCCATAATATTAGATAAGTCAAGAAATAACTTAGTAAAATGGGAGCATGAAAACAACCACAATTTCCATTTCCTCATCATTTCTTGCTATTGGCAACTTCTTGGATTTTTTTATCCAGGATGAACTAAGGATCTATTTCACAGAAATTCTTACTAGCACTCTCATTCTCTCTATATCGTTATTATTTTTCTTTTACCATACTCTCCAGACTAATCGCAAGCTCCATGTGAATCCAGTCTTTCTCTCTCTTGTCTTATTATTTCCAGGCTGATTAGCGTTACTGGGGTTGCGGGAGTGACAAGCTATGTGACCATGTGCATAGGTATTATTAAAAATTTAGACTTCCAGGCTGAGCTGTGCTTTTCAGTACTGCTTTGCAATCCTTTTGTTTTCCCATAGTAAGCTCTTTATTTTCCCATACTCCATATTTCATGAGCTCCTTCAGATCTCTTGTAATACATTCACCCTTTTTCAGGTTAATTTTTTTTCACTAATTTATTCTTTTTCTAAGTGAATACTCAAAATCATCAAAATAACTAACATTTATTAAGCAAGTGCCACCAGAAATTAAAATCAGTGCTTAAGCCTCTTTTACCTCTAATAATATTGAAAAGTAAATGTTATTATCCAAATTTTTAAATGATGAAACTGAAGACCAATATATACAGTTACTAATTGAAGGAGCCTGGATTCAAATTCAGGATTTTATGACTCCCAAGTCAAAATTATTTTCATTACAATGTGCTCTTCCTGTTTTATACTGGTATTTTAAGTGATTTTTACCCTCCTATCCCATCAGTAGTTTAAATCTTCCTAAAGAATACTTTCGTCTATTAGAATTTGAATTTATTTGTTTATTCATGTATACCTACATGCAATCATCTTATGTTATTGCAATAAATAAACTATTCCTAGCATTGTAAGAGATTTTTAGAAATTAGGTAATTTTGATTCATGCACTCCAGAGGATCAGAGTCAAAGAAGGAAGAAAAGATCATTATTTAGTAAATACAGGCAGTATATTATTTTGCCAGGCCTGCCATAACAAACCAGATGACTTAAACAAAAAAAAAAAAATTATTTCTCACAGTTCTGGAGGCTGGAAGTCCAAGATCAAAGCACCAGCTGGTTTGGTTTCTCCTGAGGCCTCTCTGCTTTCAGACAGTCCTAAGTATACTGATGGTGCCTCTGTCTCCTCTTATAAGGATATGAGTTCTGTTGGATTATGGACCCACCTTTATAACTTCATTTGACTTTAATTATCTCTTTAAAGGACCTATCTCTCAATACAGCCACATCGGGGGTTGGAGCTTCATCATATGAAGTTTGGAGGGACACAGTTCAGTCTGTAATTGACAGCAAATATAATCATTGTCTTCAGTGAGTTTTGAAAGTATTATGGGTGTTCAGAAAATTGGAGTATGGTGGAGGTGAGGTGATTCTGATAACATGCTGGAACAAAAGGAGATATAAACTAGAATTTGATGGATGGGTATGGTGTGAAAAAACTGACACAGAGACAGAATATTCTGATAGAAATTAACTACAAGAGCAAAAATACTTATTAGGAATTAGCAAGGTGTGTATAACAGGTGAATAAGATGTGTCAGTACAGATGGTGATGACCTTGAAAAATCCTCTCGAAGTTGTCATTAGGATGCTCCTTGTAGTTAGAATTATTTTTCTCTCTCCTTTTTTACTCATAGGTAAGTCTAACAGAGATTTAGGGGTTTTGTTTTTATTTTCAATGCATAAATCTGCATTGGATTGATGTGAAACTAAAATGATCTGTTGGTGGTACATGGGATAAGCAGTCATCATTGTCTCTTGCACTGAATTCAAACTTTTCAGATTTTGGTGCTTTAATGACTTCAATTTAAGGTTTCCTTTTTTTTTTTTTTTTTGTCTAATCAGTTTTCTTTCTTTCTCCTGACATGAATCTTGTGTTTTTAATCAGCTTAATATCAGCAATATTGCTGATACTGCTAATGTACAGAAAATACCTAAGTCTACCCTGATGCACTTGCTCATCAATTTCTCTTGCCCGAAAATCTCTACCTAATTTCTCTTTGTGAATCCAGTTGTTTTGTTAAGGCTACTTTCAAACCCAACTACTGCAGAAGTCAGCCTTGCCTAAGGTTTGTAACCAGTGAATTTCGAACTATGTGCAGGCTGTACTCTTCTGTAAAGTATTTGATAATATGCTATCTTGTACAAATCTCTGGATATTTCATACAAGTAAGTTATGTTTTCACAACTATATGCAAATATTTTCTTTTTTTACTACCTACATTGCTTAGCATTGCATTGTGCACAAAATGCATACATTGTAAACTTAATATTGACTCTAACAGCAGAAGCTGTTCTGTGGCATAGGTCAGATACTTTAAAATAGAGAGAAAGAGAAACCCTTACAGGCCACAGGTGGCATTCGTTGATCTTTATAGTGTGACCCTTCCTATTGTGCCTTATTTTGGATTGATATTAATGGTATTTTACAAACTTGAATAAGTCAGGTTAGCATGTTCAGTGCTTCATATAAGGAAAAAGATTGAGCTCTATATGAAGCCTACCTTTTAAATGGCCATTTTTGGAAAGATTTTGTGCTCTGTGCACAATTTTTTTCTTCATTCTCTTGCCAAAGAAGGCACCCTTCCTCTCTTCATAACAAAACTTATTCTGTATATGTAATAAAGATAATACATGTGAGGAAGGAAATTGTTATAAATTTGCCTCTCTGATGGCCTTTGACCTTTTCATTATAGCATGACTTGGACCACCACCAATATGGGTTGCAAAATGGGTGACATCTCCAAACATTTTAGATAAGACTTTATAATATGGTAAGATCTTATGTGTCCTTGCAATGTTTAATACACATACAATTTGAAAAAATCTCATGTTACATCTATTTTGTATAAATGATAATGTAAATGTAGTTCCTCGTTATTCCCTTATCTTTTCCGAAAGAGGAATTACCAACTATAAATTAAGAAGGTAGACTGTAAGAACTTCTTTTGATAATAAAAAATACTTAATATGGGAAAAGTTTCTGCATCAAAAAGCTTTTAAGCAGGGGATCTGATATAGTTGGGCTCTGTGTCCCCACCCAAATTTCATTTTGAATTGTAATCCCCATAATCCCCATGTCGAAGGAGGGACCAGAAGGGAGGTGATTGGATCATGGGGGTGGTTCCCTGATGCTGTTCTCGTGATGGTGAGTGAGTTCTCATGAGATCTGAGGGTTTTATAAGGCAGTTTTCCCTGCTCTTGCTCACTCTCTCTCATCTGCCACCATGTAAGCCGTGCCTGCTTCCTCTTCTGCCATGATTGTAAGTTTCCTGAGGACTGCTCAGCAATAAAACTGTGAGTCAATTAAACCTCTTTTCTTTATAAATTACTCAACTTCAGTTTTGTCTTTATAGGAGTGTGAGAATGGACTAATACAAGATCTAAGTGTGAAAATTATTTAATATGGCTTTTTCTTTTGGAGGCAGTATAACTCTCCATGCAAAATTCTGGTTAGGCTGCTAAGAATAATGCTGATTATTACTATCATCAGCTCATTTTCACTAAAAATTAATTCAATACATATAATTTACTGAACTTTATTATCACCCAGTGCTCTTATAGGTTTTGCAGGGAAAGGGCACAAAGGTACATGTCTTGATATCAAGGAGCCTTAAAAGATTATCCTTTGGTTTTATAACTTTTCTGACCAAAAATTTCCAGTGATATCCTAATATTGATTTGGTTTATCAAAGCCTATCTTTGATCTCTATCTGCCCTTTCTTCATCTTGTTGCATATGCCATGCTCTTATCACATCATATTTTGCCTCAATGTTTGATCTGGAGGCTTTGGAAAGACTATCCATTTTAAAAACTGCAAAATTTAACAGGATATACTTGAAGTCTGTAAAAAAGATTAAGCCTTTGTGCCAGTACTCTGTGGCTCTGTAATATTTACTTTGAAAGTAGACTGAGTATTCTAAATAAATTTTTAATTAAGCATCTGATTTAGATAATTTGGGACAGAGCGAAGTTGTATTTTGGGTATTTTTCTTCCCTGTCATTGACACTTTTAAACATATTTTCACTAAAAATATGTGATTTGGCTCTTCTTAATCTTGACGCCAGTGTTACATACTTTTCAATTTAAACACACCAAAACCAAAACTTTAGATATAAGAAAACAATGGATGGAAATGCATAGCTTCCAAAAATGGAAATAGACTTTTACTTATTTACTTCATCAGAGACTTGATATCATTTTTGTTTTTCTTTTTCTACTTTGTGCTATTTATGAGCATAATCTGTAAGCAACAGGTTACATTCTTTTAAAATACTTTTGCAGGCAATATAGTATATATTTGTTGAAATGAAATTCATTTCAGCTCAAATTCTCATCTTTTCTCTGTACACACACATATGATAAGACTTTCAGTACTGGTCCTTGTGGCTTGTCAATGTAGCTCTATACAAGGGTGGTGATTTTTACAAAATCCCCAAAGTAGTACCTCTGTTTTGACTGTCACAGAAGCCTTTAGTTTGGCAGGAAACAGATTACCATGTAAGCCAAGTGTGAAATGCCTAACCTTAACCTTGAAAAAAAGGGGCTGCTTAGTAAGTTCTCTTTAGCTTGTTCTAATCTAAAAATTCTCCTTTCTAGTTCTGAAGCAAAAAAGATCTGTTTCCCACTCATTTTTATAAGCAGAGCTCAGTCCTTAGGAAGAATTTCTTGTTTCATTCCTGGAAATGGGACAAGTTCTCTCTCGCTCTCTCTCTCTTTTTTTTTTCCTAATGAGATAAAGCTTAGAAATAAAACATAAGTCAATTTCTCAGTAGATTATCTGCCTACATTAAATTTTCAATAAATCACCTTCCTGTGCTTAGAAGGGCAATTTGTAAAAGCCATTGATTTGAGGATGGAGAGTTGGGATTTGAAGCATTCAGGGCAGGTGAGAAGAATGAGCAACAGCATCATATGGTGAGTGAGTTGCATGTTAAGCATGTTGTGAGAAAAGGAGAAGGCCATGATAGAACTTTGAAAAGCAGAAAGGCGAAGGCAGAGTGTTTAAATGTACAGCTTCAAAAATTTTACATATTGATTTGCTATTAAATATAATCACCATTAATCCCTATTTGACTCATTAATGTAATGAGAGAATGTGGTTGAAAGTAGGTTCCAAAGTAAGTTCTAATTCTATTTAAAGATTATTGTAAAGCTAAATATTTAATTACCATAAAGAAGTCCAGGCTATTTCTGTACTGTCAGAACTGAGTAGAAGGATTTACAGCTCCCCATGAATCTGGTGCCTTTTCTGTGGATCCAATAAACATCAATGGTTTTGGGAGAATTTTCTGAAGAAGATACAGAAAGAAAGCTAAAAAATTATAACCAAATCCATAATCTTTCATTTTCTATAACTAGGAAGTTATAATTAAAGCTATTTCACCTTACCTACCTGGGCGAGATTGCGTCTCTCATTTGATTGCAAGCCTTTCCATATGAAATTACAGCTAAGTCTGTAGTAGAAGAAAGAGCTGCTGCAAAATCTTAAAGAATGTTTTTCTAAATTTTTATTGTCCGTTACCCTCTCCATAAATAATTTTTGGAACTATTGTAATGTCATCATTTTTATATAGCCCAACTCTACTCATGTAAATGGCTTTTGAAGTAAAAAGTTTCTCTGGTTTAAATCTCAGACTATCTTACTGGTGTAAATCATCTATCTGCTTGACATTTTATAAGCCGTCGTATTCATCTTGAGTTTAACTGAAGGTCTCCAAAGACATCTAATTAGGAAAGGAAGGAAAAGACAAAGTTTTGTTTTCAAGGCCAGGACAGTGGTGACCCTATGCTAAAAGTCTGGCATTTAATTGTATTTCCAAGTAAAAAGATGTAAATAGAATGTGAATGTTGCAGTGTATGAATTATAGCAAAAGCAGGAAATCAGCTGAGAGGCAGCATGCTCTAATAGCTTACAGGAGCTCTGGGTTCTAGCTCGAGCTCTGTAATAACTAGATGACTGACCTTTTGAAAGTCATTTATCCTCAGGCTTCAGCTTTCTCAAGTATAAAATAAGAGGTTGCTGTAGATTCTGCCTAAGATTCTTTAAAGTCTGTAATTCTGTGACATAGGCTATACTTTATGGCTTCCTTCTAGCATCAGTTCAACAATGAAATATACTTTATCTTTGGCAATTTTTCAGTATATTTTCTGTTTTTCCATTGACCACCTCTATAGGTTGGATGCAGGGTGAACAGAACCAGGAAGGTCCAAGCAGAGTATTTTCCCTAGGAAAGTATTAATTGGGAGGTAGGAGTATAGCTGGAGAAAGGGGAAGGAGAGAAGAGAGTGATAATGTCTTTTAGAGTGACTCTTGTATAAACCCTTGGAAGTCAGGCAGGGTGTCGTGGCTCACATCTGTAATTTCAGCTTTGGGAGGTCAACATGGGAGGATCACTTGAGCTCAGGAGTTTAAGACCAGCCTGGGAAACACTGTGAGACCTTGTCTCTACAAAAATATGTTAGCCAGGTATGGTGGTGCAGGCCTGTAGTCATAGCTACTCGGGTGGCTGAGGAAAGAGGGTGACTTGAGCCTGCAATGTAGAAGTTGTAATGAGCTTTTATTGTGTCACTGCACTTTGGCCCTTGAGCCTGGATGACAGAGCAAGATCCCATCTATATATATATATATCTCCTTGGATGTCTAAGAATCTCTCAAACCACATATGCCCAAAACTAAATTTCTGATATTCCTCATAAAATCTCCTCTAACCACATTTTAGCAATATTAGGGAATAGAAACCCCATCCTTCCAATTTCCAGGAGAAACACCTTGCAGTTATCCTTGATTCCAAGCTCTTTCTCTGACACCTCATGTAATCTATGGCATTATGTTTCAAATGATGTATCCAGAGAGCAACCACTTCTCCTTGCTTCCACACTGGTCAGCTATTTTGATCTCTCATCTGCTATTACACTAGTTGCCTAACTTGTGTCTCTGCTCAACCCTTGCTCCTCTTGAACTGCCAAAGTGATTCTGTCATACCTAATTTTGATCATGTATGTTACCTCTCTAAGGACCTTGTGATAGCTTCCAGTTTTACATAGAATAAAAGTCAAACTCTTTACAGTAGTCAACATTAGCCCTCCCTGATCTTCTCCTACCCTTACACTCTTATCTGACATCACCTTATCTTTCTGTTCCTCTGATAGATCTCCTCCAGCTGTTTCTGTTGCTCACTCTGCCCTTCTCACTGGCATTCTTATTGCTTTTCTTATTCCTGGAACACAGGAGAGGCCTCTGCACTCAGATGCCTTTGCCTAGAACACTTTTGCCCAGATATTCACCTGGCTTAATCTCATCCTTTAAGTGTCTGGTTTGCCACTCTGTTTAATCCTCCACCTTTGTCTGTTTTGTTTACTGATGCATCCCAAGCACCTAAAACAGTGCCTGGCACATAAGAGATACTCAGTAAATATTTGTTGAATGTATTGTTCTTAGATTCTATATTTCTACCACTTTGAGTTGACTTACTTTCACAATTTCTAATCTCATCTTAGTGTATCTGGTTTATGAATTTAACACTGACATCAATTTTGTACTTTGTTTTAGGGCCAAGTTCTCTGGGGGGAACCCCACCATTTCCCTCTGTGTCATCAACCATACTATCCTAAGTGCTCTCCAGAAAGAAGGCTGGTTTAGTAAATGGAAGTATTTTTGGTACTATTAACTCCACAGAAAAGCAGTGGGAAGGATACTAGGTCAATTTTCAAAGCAAAACCATTCACAGACTAGGAGGCATAATTTATGGACATAATAAGCTGGGACAATGACAGGAGGATTATTGAAGATAAAATATCCAGTGGTACTTGGTAAAACACAATAGGGAATACTTTATTTAGGATTAATGCAATAGGTATAGGGAATGCAAGGTTTTGCAATGGGGGAGAGAAATTGGACTCAGCTCCCAATACAGCATGGGCAACTGGGAATTTATAGGAAAAGAGCTGGGTAGAGGTCATTGGACAGACATTATCTAAGAGGAAACATCAAGGGTAAGGAAGATTCTGGCTAAACTGACCCCACAGTATTTTTGCTGAAGACAGGCCAGCATGATCAAACATCACCTGGGGAGTGGTAGAGGATGAGGAACCTAATCAGACATCAAAGATGATCAGATATTGAGGATGGGGGTTTCTTGCCCGTCAGACTTAGCAGGGTTATTTGCTAAAACTGTATTTGACAAGGAAGTGCACAGATGGGCCTAGGAGAAAATTCAGAAGCCTAACTAAAGTTTGGCCCAGCAAACGATTTTGTAAAGAGCAAAAAGATTATGAGAAACAAAATAGAAAAGTTATCCATTGTAAAAAGAAAAATGTTAAAATACAAAATTGATATTGTAGACAGGTATAAAAATGCATTTAAAGACATTAATAACAAGATGGTGAGTATGTGAGAAAGCCAAGGTAAAGTTCATAGTTGTTATTTATTTCTTCGTATTTTGCTTTGAGATGAAATTAAGGAAGGGAAAATGGAGGGTGGGAGGGAGCAAAGAGAGGAAGGAAGGAAGGGAGGAAAGAAGGAAGGAAGGAAGGGAGGGAGGGAGGGACGGGCGAGCTAATTCAGGGATACTAATTGATGAAGCCTGCTTTTGAGATGTCTCCTGAGCCGAAGTGTCATTTGTAGGTATGGACAGCAAGAATGCAAGGTTAGGCAGAAAGTTAAGACCAAGGATCATGTCAGACAGTAGCAATCTAGCAGGTTTTTTACTGGGTCAGGACCTGAGGAACTAAGAAGGCTGTAAGGCCATGTATACATAGGTCAGTGTATCAGCAAGAGCTCCGTTTTCTCTTTTCAGTCCCTATTCAGGGAGGACAGAAGAGGCAGAAATGTATTTACGTTTATTACAGCCAATGGTTTAGTCAATGTCCTGAACAAGCCTGCGTGCCCCTGATTAAGGTAAGGGCAGAAGTGCTGGACCTATGGGGAATGAATGCAGAAATAAGAAAATATTGAGATGTCAATCGTACAATTACTAAATACTTTTTGACGTGCATGGTTAAGGTTATAGGAAAGAAGGAAACTGAAAGATGCACCTATAGGAAAAGATAAATGAGATTTTCGAGCAAAATGTACATGTTCTAAATAGAAGCTCTATGGATAGTGTTAATGTAAAGTTCTATAAGTAAGTGAAATGGATGTTCAGGTAAGTAATTAAAACAACATAAATATAACTGAAAAATGTTGAAACTGTACAATTTACATAAGAATAAAATGAGATATTTAATAGACATTTAAAAATATTATTACAAACTTTAGTTAAAATGTTCAGATTGAGAAAAAACTTTGAGGGGGTGGATAACTGTGCCCTTTATCAGCAATTTTAGACAATTGTTAATTATAGTAGAGATGATTCCAGTTAGTAAACAGCATTGTGGTGAATCACAGAGTCCCATGAAAAGTAAGCTTTATCTTGATAGAAGAGAGTCATTGAGTTATGATAACTAAATACAAGCAGGGTAGTGTGTATAGGAAACATTAAGCTAAGAGTTAAAGAAATTTTGGCTGGGCACAGTGGCTCACGCCTGTAACACCAGCACTTTGGGAGTCCAAGGCAGACATATCACTTGAGGTCAGGAGTTTGAGACCAGCTTGGCCAACATGGTGAAACCCTGTCTCTATTGAAAATACAAAAAATAGCTGGACGTGGTGGCGCATGCCTGTAATCTCAGCTGCTACTTGGGAGGCTGAGGTAGGAGAATTTCTTGAACCTGGGAGGCGGAGGTTGCAGTGAGCTGAGATTGTGCCACTGCACTCCAGCTTGGGTGACAGAGCAAGACTCCATTAAAAAAAAAAAAAAAAGGGAGGGAGGGAGGGAGGAAGGAAGGAAGGAGAGAGGGAGGAAAGAAAAGAAAAGAAAAGAAAAAAGAAAAGAGAAGAAAGAAACTTTTTTCTCCCAAGTTCTCAGTGGAATAGATTCTCTATATGATGCTGCTCCCCGCGTTCCTGCTGGAACCCAACATGTGACAGAACAATGCTCTGTGGTCAGAAAACAACTGTCCTAAAAAGCAGCACACCAGTTTGGTTCTAACTTTCTCACAGCTACCTGAACATTGTCTATTCATTTGTTAAAAGAACAGATTGGACCAAATTATTTCTAAAATCCGAATCTCTGTCATTACTATGTGACCTTGGGTGTAATACCAACTTTTGTGTCACTTTTCCTCATCTGTTAAATTGTTAAGTGGGATAATAGTTGTTGACCTTATCTATCCATTCCTTTCTTCCTCCCTCCCTTTCTCCCTTCTTTACTTCCTAGAATCAAATTAGATAATATACATGAGAGCACTTTAAAACTTAAAAATTTGGTGTGTAACCACAGGCGTAGTTACAGTATCTAAGGGGATGTAGGTTTGCCGCTATTGCGTGCATATTATGTGCCAAGCCCATTGCTATGTCTTTATGATACATTATCCTTCCCAGATTTACATAAGGTGGTTGTCATACACCTGCTACAGACAAGAAACCTGGAATCCATGGGAGTAAAGGGACTTCTTTAAGGTCAAAAGACAAACAGAAGAATTTAGGGTTTGAACCCAGGTCTGCCTAATTATTTTCTGTGGTTTTAAGAGAAGCAGTTATGAAGCGAAGCAAAATGATCTATGTATGAGGTTGTTTTCCTGTTGTGTTCTGAGAAAAAGTAATGCTGACTCTTCTGTTTCCTTTAAAAAAAGACAAAAAGGGTCTGACTAGCTACCTCTATGGTTTAGAACCAGGAGATAATTTTGAGAACAGTATTCCTTTTCCCTTATTATATTTGCATTATTACAATATCTCATCACTAGAACCTGAAGTTTTAATAAGGCTCGTAAAGTAGGTGTTGAGGAGGGAGTGCCTCTATGGGAAATTTCAGAAAATCCGTAGTTAAAAAAAAAAAAAGATAATTTAAACAGGCCCTCTTCCAAATAAGAACTTCTATGGTTAACATCTTTTCTTTTCCTTTTTTTTTTTAATGAAGGAGGGATTTATTGCAAAATTTTAGAAATGTTATTCTCATTACTAAATAGCTATGGGTTTGCTTCTCAGAAGAAAGCCAGGAGATTCAGCTTGTATTGTCAATTAGTTTCAGAAACTAGTGACCAATTACTTTTATAATCATTTTCAAAAGGAGCAAGTAGCAGTGAGGACACAGCTGATAATAGCTAAATATTTCGTTTTCATTGTCCTATCAAGGTGACTAGGGAAGTACTGCATTCTTCCTGACAAATATCTGCTTTACAGGTTTAAGTTCCTTTGGGATCTTTGTTGCCAGAGTGTAAAAGGCCTGGGATAGTTGTTTTATTTGATACTAATTCAGCCCGGCAAGCCGTAACCAGGAGTGTCACATCTAAATACCTGGACACACTGCTCATCTTTTCTCTGTGATTGGTCTCAGATTATAGTACTGTGTCAAGGTTCATTCGATCCGAAGCATTTCAGCATCAGCTTTTACTTCTCCCTGGCTTCAATGAAAGAAATTTCTGTGATGTAAAGATTGAGGATTTCTTAGCCATTAATAATTTTATTTATATTACTCTTCAGATTCTTCTGGCAGATCCAGTGATAATTTTTCTTCTTAGTGGTGAAACTGCTAATTGCTAGTTGAGGATAAGATGGAGAGTATTTTTAATGTAAGTTTCTTGGGTTTTAAGGTATTTCTGGACAGTTTAAGTATTTTTTTGTATGGAAGCCCAACTACTACCCTGAAAAAATTAAAAAAAAATAAAAATTAAAAACTAATCCATGTATCCTTTGTATACATTTTAAAAATCGACTAAATTGCTTCTTAGTAAACATGGGAATGACCAATCATCTTTTTCATTCTAAAAGTGACTTTTCTCTACCAATGGAAATCTGATTGTAAGTTAAAAAATATTTGAGAGCATTTTTATTTAGAATACAATTTGCAAATTTAGCCTATACTAAGTGCGTAAGCTCTCCATACATTTCATTTAAATTTGCAGGAGTATTCCTTTTTACTAATTCTCCTTTATCATTTTCAGTTTGGTTGATAATATGAAGATGTTTATAGGAAATTTGACTATAAGCCAAATCTCTTGGAAATAATTATTGTCATCCATAAAGAATTAAAAGGTTGAAATGTGAAGAAGACTGTAATAAAGACATATAAGGATTTCATGTAGGATAAAGGACAGAATTAAATTAAAATGGCAGTGAGGAGAAGTTAAACCACTGTGTTTTACTTCAAACATTTTTACTTAATCAGATTTCAGTTATTCATTGTCCTTCAAGATTAGGTTTTCTGTGGATAACCTGCAGCTGCTCATTTGCCAAACTAAGCTGGAGCTACTGTTTGTTCACACCAGAGTTTGTTAATGGTTGTTGTAGTAGAGATGGTATTTGGCGTTGTTTTTGTTATCTTTGATCCTTCTTTGATAAATGTACACGAGTTAGAGTTTGAGAGTTAACAATTTTGGTGGGTTGAGATTTTTTTTTTTTAAATAGAAAGTTTTGACAAGCATAAAAGTTTCAAATTAATATTTTTAGGATCATCTCAAAGTGTCAAAATGTGCAACAATCAGCTTTGTTGTCCTAAAAAAAGAAATCTGCAAAGCGTGTGGTTAATTAGGTACCTTTTATATTTTGCTTCAGTTTATTTTCAACTCTAAGTTAAAAAGATGTCCCATCAGTGACTGGTTTTATAAGAAAAAAGATACTATTTTAATCTTCAAAAAACAACAGCTTGCGGGGGTCAATCTTTTAAAGTACATGCTTCACTGGTTGCAATTATTAATCAGTTTCCTTCAGGAAATATATGAAATTAAATATTAAAGTACAGATCTAAACAAAGCCGCAGTCTCAGGGCTTCTGAGGGCATGATTTCCTTATTAGCTTGAAATAGCTGACCTTCCTCAATCCAGATGTAGAGTCTGCATGAATACGAAATCCCTCATTTTATCTGTGTACTTCATCATTTGGGCTTTATTTACATTTTGGCACTTTATTTCTTTTAGTAGGCACTGTTTCTTAGACGTTAACTTTCCATAATGGCATTGTTAACTGCTAACCAGTTTTGTTTATTAAAAAGAAACTTTCACAGTATGCTGTTTGTTCATTCACTCAGACAACAATATTTATTTACCACCTGTTATGTACCAGGCAGTACCTAGTTACTTGGAATCAATGAACAAAAGAAGAACACTTTCCTCATAAAGCTTGCATTTTTGTGGCAGATAGAAGATAATCATGAACATATATCATACATATATCACATTACATACTATGTTAAATGGTAAGTACTGTGACAAAAATGAAAAAGCAAATGTAGATGTGAGTCACAGGGGCCAGAGTATGTATGGTGGATGGGGAAGAGACTTGCAATTAAAACAAAACAACACAAAAGGATGGTCTGTTTGCCTTCCTATGAAGATGACATGTGGATAAAGATGTGAAGAAGGTGAGGAACTTGGCAGTGGGGATTCCTGAAAGAAGATCATTCCAGGCAGAGGACTGAGCTAGAGCAATGGTCCTAAAGTAAAAGCATTTCCTGGAGTGTTTAAGGACAAACTGAGCAGGGAGAATAGCTCCCTGGAGTATAAAGTAAGCAGAGGAGGAATAGCAAGAGAGGAGATCAGAAAGGGACAGGGGAGGCGTGGCCAGATGCAGATCCTGGAGGGCACAATTGGCTGATGTTCTTACACTGAGATAAATGGGAAGCTACTGCAAAGTTTTGGGCATAAGTGATGTCATCTGACTTATTTGCAATCAGGATGCATTTTGAATGTAGAGTCAACAGAATTTTCTAATGGATTAGTATTGAATTCAGACAGACACAAAAGTACATGTGTTACCTACAGAAGCCATGGACACCTTGGCAAATAACATTCATAGCAAATAATAATAGTGATATTAATGGTAAATAATGACATCTATATTATTGCCATTGCCAGATACTCTCTATTTTACATGAGAGAGTAAACACTCAAAACATCCTGTAAAGGATTAATCATTATTATTCTCATTTTACAAAAGAAGCTGCAAAGCACAGAAAAATCAGTTCCATGTCCAAGATAACAGCGGAAAAGGGACAGAGTTGGATTTAAATCTTGGTATTAGAGAATATGTGCTCATAATCTGTACTATTCATATTTTGAAACAAAGATTATACCAGAGCTCCAAACAGGGAAAGGTAACAAATACCTCTTATTTAGAATCAATTTTCTTTTGCTTCTTTACAAGGAAAAAAAATAACAGAGCTGGTAAGTGTTGACAGTGCTGAAGGTGAGTGATTTTATTACTCCAGATAGGTTAGCTTATGCTGTGGGAACAACCAGTCTGTCAACAGAGGTTTATTTCTCCCTAGTTGCAGCTCTGCTTCTTACTGCCTTCGTTTTGGACCTCAAGCCACTGAAGCAGTCCTTGTCTTGGGACATGTCTGTATCGTAATTGATGGGAGAGAGAACATGCCACACCGTAAACTTCCTCTTTAATCTTCTATCTGTAGACAGAATGTGCCTCTGCCCACCTTTCATTGGCCAAAGCAAGTCATGTGACCATCCCTGAGTTCAGCAGAGCCTTGCTATATACATGTCCCACAGACAGGCCCCACAGAGAGGGAAATGAAATAATTTCTGAGTAGATTCTGATCTACCACAGGGGCACTGCCTTATTTTTAATCATGCTTACATACTTTGCAGCTGCTAATCTGCTGACATTTTCCAAAGGTGGCAAGTACTATAAAGAAAAGATAAAACACAGTTAATGTATTTCTTGGACTGGAAGAATTCTTAGACTATCTAAACCGGTGCCTAGGCAGAGAACCCTTGTGAGGAAATTTGATTGATACGTTTCCTGATTGAGGCCATGGAGTTGAGTGGGAGGGAGGCTTCTGTGGATTTTTCTCAACAAGTTGATTTTAAGATTCCATAAGACCCTTTCTTCACATTCACTCAATGTTCACTCACTGATTCACCCAGAGCAACTTCCGGTTCTGCAGGTTCCATTCGTGGTAGATATTTTATACAGGTGTACTTTGTCTTTTATGCTTTATTTTTACTGCATTTTTTATATTTAGAGACATAAATACTTACTATTCTACTACAACTCCTACAGTATTCAGTAGAGTAACATGCTGTATAGGTTTGTAGCCTAGGAGCAATAGGCTATACCATACAGCCTAGGTATCTAGTAGGCTACAAACTCTATGTTTGTGTATGTACAGTACACTCCAGGAATGTTCACACAATGGCAAAATTACATAACAACACATTTCTCAGAACGTATCCCTGGTGTTAAGCAACATATAACCGTGTATACCACCTTTTCTTTATCTCTTCATGTGATGAGGACACAGGTTGATTGCATATCCTTGCCATTTTCAATAATGCTGCCACAAACATAGGAGTGCAGATACCTGTTGGACATACTGATTTTATTCTTTTTGGTTATCTACCCAGTAGTGGGATTGCTGAATCTTTGGCATTGTTTTAGATATAAGGTATAAGATCTGTGACAGAAATTTTCTTGAGATTTAGGATAATTTGATGATACTCTTATAAGTGTAATTTACTCCCTTTCTTCAAGTACTGTTTTGCTAGAGATTCTCCAGTGTGCAAGGCATTCACTCGAATTTCTCTTTAAACTCCATTCCTCGACACTGCTCCACTTCTCTTATAGATCTAGAAGTGGTATAAATCAAATTGATCTGAAAATGAAAAAAAATGCAGAATTCTCTCATAAACAGTTGGTTTCAAAATTTAATATTACAGCTGTTAGTTCACTGGGCAATGAACAAAGTTTGCTTTTTTTAAAATCTGAATTCATTTTATTTACTCTTTGCAAATAATTTACTTCAATACATTTAAAAACTCAAGTTTTGTTTCGGTTTTGATTTTAAAGATAAAAACATTCTCATAGTTTTCAGACCTAGAAAAACAAACTTTGTATTGTGTTGTAATGATTTTCAGTTTTTTATAAAGAACTACCTGTTTTATTAAATTGTAGGCCCTTTATGTAACAAATCTCCTTTCTTTTCCTTTATTTGAAATGATAACTCTAGAACTTTCGCACAAATAATCAAAACTGTGAATAGAAATTCATCTTTTTGTTTAACTATGAACTTCTTTCTTACCTGATAGGTTTCTTTTTCCAAAGAGGAACAGGACTGCTAAATTTAGTACTGTCAAATACTCCAGGATCAAAGCTCTCTGCTAAGTCCCCAAAATGGAATAGCTGCCACCAGCCTTTCAACTACAAGTCTTTATGAATCTGGACTTTTTGGAATGAAGTTAGTCTGTGAATTGAATTTCCTTTATAAAGTTTTACTTCGGATTTGTGCCCTTAGCTTCATTTCCCCTCAGGGATCCTTTAACTTCACGAGAATATTCTCTGGAAAATGATACCTTTCAGTGACTTGTGCCTGAGTCCTCTCAGAATGTTCCTATTCATTGCCAATGCTCCAAGACTTCCTAGTGTAATTCATTATTAAATTCAGGATATAACTTATTTAATTTTTATAGGGATTATTTATATCCTGGCATTTCCTCATCTTGTTGCTTTCCTCTGATCTAAGGCTAGATTTTTGAATATAGTATTGATTTACTTCATTTTTCTTCCGTAAATAAGGTAGTAGAATACAATACAATAATCTTCTCTCTTTGGTAGCTAGAGAACAGAGCCTGCCCCTAGGCCCTGCTGCTATTTCTTACTGGTATAAACTGGCACAATACAATCCAGAATAGCCAGTGTACATTCATCATATCACATTGGAAAGCAGGAAACTATGTTATAAGAAGTGATTCATATGCAAATCTGAAAAGCTCTTTTCCTACTCCTTAGAAATGACTTAGCTTTAAACTGCTCCTCATTTATGAGAATAATAATGAACTTAATTGTTCTTCTGGAATATCTGAGCTGTTGTAAGGAGGAACCTTCCATACTTTTAGGACGCATCCAAGAGCTATCTCCACACTGGGAAGAAAGCGATCATCAGTGTGAACACTTAAATCCTTAGATATCTAATACCTTTATAACTTGAATGTATAGACCCATGGATAGACCTGCCAGTAGACATAGACAAAATTAAAATGTTCATATGTTAATGAAACTTGTTTGGCTTTTTCTTTAAAAATTTATTTTGTGTATGGAGGAGAGTATTAAATTTGAGAAAATTTGCTGACAGATTTTTCCTACTCACTATTGAAGAATTAAGACAGTACCATTCAGATTACACAGCTTTGAAGTTTATCTGTTTCCATTATGAATTTTTAAAAAAGATTTGAAATTACATGAAAATTAAATATAGATAGTAATTATATATTCTATCGCATTTGGGGCTATTTAATAAATCCAGAAATATAAGCAATTAAGATAGTTGATCCTACTGCTAGCTTATTTATATTTTAAAAAGTTGCTTTCATAATTACCATATTTTTTGAAAGTGCAGATTGAAAGTAATTCAAAAGGTGGCCTACAATTCCCTATTCCAGTAGGTTTTTATCTTATTTTGTCTGTGTTGAAAAGAAACCTATTTTTAACTTGGAATTACATTATTATATTTTGATTAAATGTAATTTTTGGTACTTATTCACATGATTTTCATACTATTTTTAACTCTTAAAAAATTCTAATGCTTATGACAATTTTTACCTCATAGTAGATATTCAAGTCCGAAAGTTATGGATTTGTAACCACTCAGTTAAAACTTTTGTATTTTAAAGAAACATTTTACAATTCTTAGTCGGCTTACTTTTTTTGTACAATCTAGTTTGGTGCCTCCCACTCTCCCAACCCCCGAAAAAGTGGATTCGAACTAGGGTTAATTACGTTTTCTGTGATAATTTTAAGATATTTCTTAGTTGAATTACTTCAAGTACCTCCATATAGGTATCTCTCTCAGACTTGCTGTACATGGGTTTCATCTTTGAAGTTGCCAACCAGGTAAGCGTCTTAATATATACTTTGATCTTAATTAAGAGACTTGCTTTAACGATTTCCCATTGATTTGCAGATAAAATTTAGACTGTTTAATGGGCAATTCAAGTCCTTCTTCATGTGGCTTTGCCTTTCCTTCCAGCCTCATAGCCTGTAGGGCGTATTCTAAATTACTAAAGCACTTTTCTTGTCACAAACACACTTTGCCCTTTGGCATTTCTGCATCATTGCGTTTCTTCTGCCTGAGTGTGCATCTTTCCCTTCACCCACACTGCTAGATTTTAGTAATTTTTTAAGGTGTATATCTGATATTTTTTTCTGATGAGCTTCACCAATTGTCTTGTATTTAGGCCAAACCACTAGCTCTTTTCAGTGTTTACACTGTCGCTGGCCCTTCCTGGAAAAGGAGCTAGTCAAATCTCTGCTTTACAGTCTTCTCTCCATGAGAACTTGGGCTTCCTTAACAGAGATGTCTCTTGCCTCATGCCCAGCTCTTGGAATAATGCCAGGAACATATTAGGTACACAATACATGGTTTTGTTTTTGCTATTTATTGATTTATTTTGTTGTTGTCATTTGATAAATAATCCACAATCAGTAAATTAAAATCCCTGAAGTATCTTAGACTATGGAATTTATGATTTGTGTAGATATTGCTTGTTTCTAGAAGAACAAACATTTTTGCAGGAATAAGTGAAATAGCTACCTTTTCCCCCACAAAATACTATTAAAAATATCAGCGTATTAAAAAGTTATTCACCAAGAACTTCTATCCATGCCGCTTCTAATCAAGATACACTTGGAAATTTAGACTCCTTTCAGTCTCCTCTGTGTAAATACCAAATGCTTATTACATACCATACAGAATCTTTTTAGATCAAAGAATCATTGTTCAGTTCTATTTCTTGTCAGTTTAAATGTACCATAACAGTGGAAATATGCCTTTTCAATATGCTGCATGAATTTATATCAAGGCTTGATAACTGAACTGTCAGAAACCCTAAATTCATCAGAGAGGGCATTATTTTTATATAGATAAAAAGATATGGTTCTTCATTCTATTACACGAATTGTCATCATAATATTACAGTTAAAGCTAATGAACCATTCTCGGGCATTTGAAAAGCCAGTTAACATGGTGTTTTCCTGACGAAGCTCAAGTTTATAAATGAATTAAATCTATTTGCATGGGTGTTGTAATGATTATGATATTACTCCTCAACGTTATAAAATAACTACTTTCTGCCCCCAATTAAGGCCAGCATGACCTACAAAAGGAAACAAGTCATATTCATTTAATCAAAATAAGATATGTAGGGCTTTAGTGGGAAAATAATCCTATAAGGAAAATTAGTTGTCATAGCAAACATTTCTTATTGAAATCTGAGTTGTATATTGGGCTTAAAACAGAATTTGCTGTCATTCAGTGCTAACCAAGCATAGACAGAGCCACACCCTTGATAAAGTTCTAGGATAAGTAAATTCATGTTCAATATCCTTTGCTTATCTCCCAGTCAAGAAACTATTAAAGAACAGTATCAAAAATAATTCCCAGTGACTTTTTATCTGCATTCTATTTCTTTTATTTTGATATTCCATTGAATTTTAGATGAATTCTGGTTGTCATAAGAAGGGCTCTGTTGGATGGAGGAAAGGCATGGTTATACTATGAGCTAAGAACAATTGTCAATCCTTGCAAGCGTCTTCTGCCAACTTTTAAAGAACTAATTTTGGATTTTCTTTGACTTAGGTGAATAAATTATTTAAAAACTTCAAATATGTTCACTTACTGGTACTTGCTATCTGCCTATTGTTACAGTTTTTAAAATATTTTTACTTATATTTTTATAAAATAAAATATAAATACGTAGGCACAAAATAGAAATATTAAATAATTTATAAAGTGAAAATAAATATATATGATATGTATTTATATATATTATAAAATATAAAAATACATTTGCATTCTATTAGTATCTCTAGTCCTAAACTTACCCTCTTTGAAATATTGAACTGAATGGTGATATTTAGTTTTAGCCAAAGCTCATTGATCCATTTGATTCAATTCAATAGCTAATTCTACCTTTCAAGAATCGTGAAAAACTTTAAGCTCAATCCATTTTATCTCAACTGAATGCTAAACTGACAGCATTAAAAAATCAGCTATCCTGAGTTTTTCAAATTTCTGTATGTTAATTGTGTTCTTTAAAGCATTCGCACAACTCACTAAATATTTTATATTTGCTCAGCTGTTCTGATATTGTATTGGAAGAATCTATAGCCCAGGTTTTTTCTCTCACCTAGAGAGATGTATGTCTTCAGTTCACACAATTTCCCTTAATGTTTCACCTGAAGTTGAAGTTGGAATGTTTTCAAATTGCAATTTGATGTTTAGTTTAGCATTAGATACAGTGTTGAAGAAACTGCTGAAATTGAAATCTGAAAAAATTGGGTTCAAATTCTGACTCAGCTATGTATCAGCTGTGTGATTTTAGATAGATCACATATCTTGTATAAAAGTTAATTTTGTCCTTCTAAAGCTGAAAGTAATAATGCTGACTTAACTCCTTCTGAGGATTTTTTAGAAGGATCAGAGAAATATGGGATATAGATTTATTTTTGAATGCAAGTTATGATATAGAGCTGAAGTATTTATCTTAGAATATTATAATTGGTTCCTTCATTTACTGTGTGAAAAATACATCCAGAGAAGGCAAACTACTAGAAGTGTAGTGGGCTCAAGTTTTGACAACCAGAAAGAGTTTGTGGTGAGATTGTTAAAAATGTGATTCCCTCACCTCTTGAACAGATTTCTAAAATATTCTATTTAATCATTGAGTAGTATGTTGTTAGATGCTTTCCTAGATAGGACAGAATTTTTAAGTTTACTGATTTTGTAAATAATTGTCATTTCTCATTTCCCTCACCCCAAGAAAAAAAAAGAGTATATAGTGTTAAGGTAACAGTTTAAGGAGTCAGACAGACAAAAATTCATATTCAAGCCTGACATTTAGATTCTTGAACTCTCAGCTTATTTTTATTTGTAAGAATGGGAGTCAGTGTATTATTTTATATTATCATTTTAAATGGCAAATATTCTGGGAACTTGCTGCATTGTTTCGTATTTCCATAGGTTGGCACATGCTCTCCCTTCCTGGAATGCTCTTTCTCAGTCTATCCACCCAGAAAGCCTCTGTGTGTCCCTTCAGCTTAATCTCAGAAGCTTAATCTCAGAAGCTACATTGTCCTCAGCAATGCCTTCTGTGACGCAATCAGCCAGCTTATGTGTCCCTTTTTGTATGCTCATGTTGCATATGTAATGTGACCCCCACTAAAGCAATTAAATTATTGGTTCATAACTTTTTATTTGATTGTTCTTGTCCAATTAGACTGTATACATTTAGAGGAGAGAGAATGATGCATAGAAGGTAGTATATGAATAATGAATCAATGAACACAGGAAACACTTAAGCCTAGAACATTTAAGGCAAACAAATGTTTCCCTCTTTTCTGTATGTATATACGTGTGTATTTGTGTGTGTGTGTAATCTTAAATATTAAAATTTATATTTTAAAAGTAATTATATATGCAATGCTTTAAAATTCATCTTCTGATTGTCATATGCCATGATTAATATTTTGAGGGCTGAAAAGATGACTTATACTAGCGGCAGAATCATGAAAAACCAAGTATGATATTGCTTTCTTTTAGGAAGTGCAGATTTTGATAAGAACATTTGAAATGTAAATTTTACACCAGGAATCACAAAGTTTATAGATTTTCCATGATTAAACTCACCCAAACTCAGGTGGAAGTTTTTTTTTCCATGAAATATTTGGTGGGAGTTAGGAATAAGCTGCAGAATTTCTTTAGTGGCCGCTGTATGTTCCCCAGTGACACCTACTGTATCGGATTTTAAGTGAATTAGTAACTAAATACAGTGAAAAGCCTTTTGTTAAGTGCATAAGGTATTTGAGATGATCGGTATTATTACTACAACAAAACTACGTGTAAAGCAGGTTCACAAAAATGTGACTCTTTACTGGATTGCCTTGTCATATAAATCTTTAGGGATGATTTCGGCTTTCAACATAACTTTAAAATTCATTAAGTAATAATTCAAAAATGCCAACATCTCAAAAATCTGGCAAGAATAATTTACTTTCTTATTGGGACTCTTACCTTTTGAAAAAATATAGAATCTCATATACTGGAACTATTCTAAGGACTGAGAGGGTGATAAAATCTTAGTTGTAATATTACCTTCTAAGTGGCAAATGGCTCATGTCTTCTACTTTAATCTATGCTGGAAATTTATATGCATGTTTCAGAGAAGAACTCATTTGTAACTGAAAATACAATAAAACTGAAATAAGTGGCCAGAAAATTTTAATAGTTATTTAAAGGCAGACAGATCTCTACTCATGCAAAATTTTTATATATGAAATGCTTAATATAAGTTTTCTTCAAAGTTAACTCTTTCTTATGAATGGAATAAAATGGTTCTAACATACATCATAGCCCAGGAAAGTAAAACAGTGTATTTTCTATGTACCATGGAATTTCCAAACTTGATATTATAGTTAAGGTGAGTTTGAAAATCCCACTGATAATATTTTGGTTATTGGCATACCAGCATAGAAGAAGTCTTTCATCCATATGTAATAACATATGTCAGCGAAATAGTAATGATTAATGAATACTTCTTGCCAGTATTTGGTTGAGGGAATCGTGGTACAGATAAATTAGATAGTGTGTCCTGTTTAAGGTCACAACTGGCCTTCATTTTAAATTCCATAACCCTAGCTTCTTTATTAGCTGACTATAGTTATTTGAAAAACATATTAAATATAGTTTATTTCAATAAAATAAAATATACTCAAACATCTCTGGGTGACTGACAGAGAAACTTCAAATTTGCCTTTCTTTAAGTCATTCTTAAAACGTGTCATCCTCAACTTATTTATGTCTGTGGCCCATTACTCTTTTTAAGAGATTTGATTCTTATTCCTCCTTGTTAAGTATAATGCAACTAGAGTTTACAAAGATCTTGAGTTAGACTACATGATGTTCTGCCTAATGTGACTGGGGCAAATATGTCTGATGTCTGGGCAGGGGCAGGGAAACACTTCTGCCCTGTTTTTCAGCCTCTCTCTGCCTGCTGTGGCCAACTGAAAGACTCCTGTCTAGATAGTGGAACCACAAAGTGAAGGCACCTCGGATTACTGAGACACAGTATTTTGCAGATACAGAATTTACTTTATGTCAATGAAAGATAGATATTTTATTAATACTTATTATGATACTCCTATGATATGACACTAGGCTTTGGAGTTTGTTTGTTACTACAGTATAACCTACGCTATCCTGACCTGTACATATTTTCATATGATATATCAAATAAATTGCAATCAATAAATATATCCAATACACGAAAATATGAATTTATAAGGAAATAAAGTTATAGCAAGTATCGTAAATCTAGTTCAATATTAGATAACTTTCAGAAACAGCTACTGCACAAAGAAAAGAACACTGATACCCATACATATTTTATATAGGAATATTATAAAACCTTGCCAGAATTACTTTACTAACATAATCATTAATAATACTAGAAATAGAACCAAGGTGGACTGCATTTATGTGACTCTCTATGTGCTGTAGAATGTCATTGTCTTTGTCCATTTATTTATGCCTTTCCTGTTTCCATTTATAAAGCACTGTATTTGTTCTGAAGCAAGTAGGGTCCTAGGTCAGAGAGTGTGTAGATGATGAACTGGAACCTGACAACTGGGGACCTGAAGTGGCTTCTGATACAGCACAGATTCCAAAGTAGTATAACTTTGGGAAGTAAGAAAAATAAAAGACAATACAAAACAATTGAAAGAGTCACATAATAGCTTTTTAAACCTAACTCATCATTAGATAGATAATATTTAATAAACCTAATTTCTTTTTGTGTGTGGCTTTGCTTTTTTGTATATAGTTTAGCATTTTATTGCTACACATTTACTAATGTTATGACATTACATATTTTTCTGAGAAAAATATCCAGTTGTTATATAGATGTTCATCACTTCAGAGAAAAATCATTGACCATATCGTAAAAAAATGATAGGTGTAAGTTGTTTCCCAAAACCCAAACTGAGCCTGCATTCTACCCTATATACATAATCAGGAATGCAGAATTTAAGTGTTCATATTTATGTGTTATTAAAAATTGTTTTAGATGCATTTACCTCAAGAGCATTGATAACTTTTTAACAATAGTGAATTAGTTGAATAAATTATTTTAAATTCACAAAATGGTTTTAGTTTTCAAAACCAGCAAAGATTTAAAGAAATTTTTTTACAGGCTGGGGTTGGTGGCTCACACCTGTAATCCCAGCACTTTGGGAGGCTGAGGTGGGAGGATTACCTGAGGACAGGAGTTCAAGCTCAGCCTCGCCAATATAGTAAAACACCATCTCTATTAAAAATACAAAATAGCTGTAATCCCAGCTATTTGGGAGGCTGAGGCAGGAGAATCGCTCGAACCCAGGAGGTGGAGGTTGCAGTGAGCTGATATCACGCCACTGTACTCCAGCCTGCATAATGGAGTGAGACTGTGTCTCAAAAAAATTAAATAAACAAATACAGATATTTCTTACAACAGATTTAAAGTTTTGAAAATTTCTCAGCATGCATTGCTAAAGAAAGAGGTAACAAAATATTACACATAATACAAATCTTATTTTCCAAAAGGTAATTATATTCTGTAAGTATTTTTTGCCCAAGGGAAGCAACTTCAAGTTTTATTGTTAATAATATGATAAACAATAAAAATAAGACATGGTAAATTTATTTCTGGCTACATTCTGCCAAATGCTTTATTTTCTTTTTAATTTGATATAATGTGAGGAACAAAAGAAAGCCTTCTTGGCATTACATGGACAAATAAAAATAAATTAATGGGGTAGAGTAATACATAGAACTGTCATTTGTAATTTCAGTTATACCCAGGTAAGATTCGATTATCCTCAGAGAGAAGTAAGATCTCCGAAAAGTTAGTCAAAATTAGAGGTTAAAATGATAAAGAAACAAAGCATGCCAAAATTTTGAGCAAATGGGTTCTGTGATACATAAGTATAAGGTTTGGTTTGATTGAATATTTCTGGTAAAAAGTCTTTTTAAGTATGTAAAAACAATTTTTATTCAAATGACTTTTCCCACTCAATTTTAAGAAATGAAAAGGAGAAAACAAGTAATTTCTTATGAGGTTTAACAGTAAGCTATTCAAAAAATGATAAAATTCAAAAGTCAAATCCGTCATTTTTGTATTTACAGAGATAAGAGCATAGTTGGTAGTTTCGTGTGGTTTATTTACTTTATAGTTCTATCCAGAATCCAATCATATTTGTTATGCTGAACACATTTTTATTTTTTCTTGAGGAGTTTGAAAAACATATAGCTGATTTGGAAGCATATTCCAACCAGGAGAAAGTGTTGTTTTCCTTTCTTTTTAAATTCAAGGACATAAGGACAAGTTTTTAGAATCTATTAGTAAGAGGATCCAATACTCTTCAACTCTCCCCACTTAATCTTCTCATTGTCTAAAGTTTGAATATGAAGCCATGATCCTAATTATTCAGATACTGAATAGGACACGTAAGAGCACAAGGATGAAAATTTTATAGGGCATAGATGTCTATGTTCTGAACAAGAATATGGTAAATTACGCTAAGCTGCTAGAAGAGTACAAGCATAGAAAAACATTCTATTCATTATAGAATAATTCTAATACATTTTTGTAATAAATGAACTAATAGTTTCTGTCATTATTAGAATTCAAATATAAATGTAATCATGGTGATTTTTGAAAAATCTTACTGGCACATGTTGATAAAATTTTACTTTAGAGCAGAACAGGATGTCTGCTGTATTACTCTTGTTAATTTCTTACCTTTTTGTAATGCTAAATTAATGATCAACATTAACAAAATGTTTATAAACAACTTATCTTTTCTTGAGTATATTTTCTTACTCTAACAAAAGCTAAGGATTAATTTAAAAATATCTTCCACTAAGTAACAGTCACAATAGAATTATACTATACTATTGTGAATACTTTGGGGGTACTTGCTCAAAATAAATCCCTTGGAGCAATTCCAAGGATTACTCTTTGATTATGTTTTAGATCACCTTTCTTTGTTCTTAAAGTATATTTTGGTTTTGATATGTATTATGTTACTCACAATCTTTCTACTTCTGTTCAGAGTTCGAAAATCAGCAGTCAATATTTTTCAGTGGAGATGTTTACCAGAGTCCAATGTCAAGATCAAACGTTCTCATAATCTTAAATGACATTACCTTTCCTGTCACTAGTTAGCTACACCTAAGTTTGCAGTTCTCACCAATGACTCACATGATTTTAAGGCAAATTTCTCATGAAGAAGATGATTTAAAAGTGAATCCAAAAGTTTAGATGATACAAATTGTTCTGAAATTAATTCTGAGTGATATCCTACCACTCCTCATTCAATAATCCCCTTTGGATACAGAATGCATTATTTAAGTTACTACCTTTCCTCTTTCTTTTTGCTCTTTTTCATTGACCAGATTTTCTGTCTGTCTTATCCACTTCTGTATCAGCCAATGGCATCTAGGCTGCAAAGGTTGCCTTTCTACCTGCATTTACTCTGAATTGTCTTATTTTCCATTTGGCACCTTATAGTCGTTAATTTATTTGAACAAATTACTTAAGAGAAGAAACAATATATGTGAATAATATTCAAATTAAGTTTTTCTTCTTTTTCGTTAGAAAATAGAAATTAAACTATTGGAGAATTTTAAATGCATGTGAAGCCTTATAGTGCACTCACTATATGGAATTTTAATACTAGTATGTTCTAAAGTTTAGTCAAAAGTCACCAACTTGTTGACATATGATTACAGAATGAGCAAGAGGTCTTTAGTGAAACATTGTTGAGTATACCAAAATAAGCAACATTTGATCCACGTTCAATGTGTACGTACATGTAACATGTAAATATGTCTGTATACACCTCCCCACACATGTGTGTGAACTGGGTTATCCCTTTATATCTCAACTCAGAAGAAAAAAATACAATGTAAAGCTTAACTACAGGAACAGCCTCTTGCAGTGTCAAATAAGGTATAATTATTTAAAAGGCAAAATATACTTCACAGTGCACCTTATAATCATTTTAGTGGCATGCTTGTTTATATGTGAGAAAGACTGGATTAGTGAGACAAGACCTATCTGCGTTATCAATCTAATTAAATTACATCTGGCAAATGTACAAGGATTGTGTATATCCCAAGTCGAACCTTGTTATCCAGGAGAGATTGCTTCTAGGACCCCTGCAGATAACAAAATCTGTGAGTGCTCAGGTCCCTGATATAATATGGTGTGGTATCTGCATACAACTACCCCATCCTCCCATATACTTTAAATCATCTTTAGATTACATATTATACCTAATGCAAGGTAAATACGATGTAAATAGTTATGTTGCATTGTTTTCTTATTTGTATTTTTATTGCTATAGCGATATTTTCATTGTTTTTTTCCCCCCCAAATATTTTCTGTCCATAGTTGGTTGAATCCATGGATGTGGAACCTGGACAGAGGGCTGACTGCAAGTTATATCTAAGAAGTTATACACAAAACTTATTAGTTATACATCCATTGTAACTTTTCTTATTAAATATAAACAGGAAGCAAAAGACTGTCAAAGTGGGTATTATTTAAATATACGAGTTACCACTAGCTTCATCAGCAAAAACTTCTCCTTGCATTCCACCAGTGACACACATATGCTCTCAGCATGCATCTTAAGCTCCTACCCCTGAATAATATGTTCTGTAGTGTTAACTTGAGTCTCTGTAATTATGTCAGTATAATACAGCACATTGCATATACATGAAATATCATACCTTTATAACTATGTCCACTTTATTACTGGATCTAAATATCTTTTACACAGAATACACACAATTTTTCTAGAACTTTCATTTTCCTGCCCAGAAGATATCAAACAAAATATAGCTTAAGTGAACCCTTGTTTGAAAATAAAACCCTCAACTATTTTGAAGGAAAAAATCCAGAACTAGCTCATATGACTGCCATTTACATTTAGCTTGTCAGAACTTAATAACATGGCTATGCCTGGCTGCTGAGAAGGCTGGAAACAGCCATACACAAGGAGAACTTGTGCCTAGGCAAAACTCTGTTCTTATGGAAAAAAGATTGAGTTTCGGGAAGACGAGTTGTCTTTTATAGTCTTTTCTACCTTCACAGACTGTTTGGTTACTCCTGGTTACTTTTCTTTGTGTAAACAAAGGCATTTGTATATAACTTTTTTTTTTTTTTTCTGAGACAGGGTCTCACTCTGTTGCCCAGGCTGGAGTGCAGTGGCACGATCTTGGTTCACTACAACCTCTGCCTCTCAGACGCAATCATCCATCCCACCTCAGCCTCCCAAGTAGCTGGGACTACAGGTGCATGCCACCACGCTCGACTATTTTTTTTTTGGTAGAGACGGGGTTTTATCATGTTCAAGAAATCCTGAGCTCAGGATGATCTGCCTGCCTCAGCCTCTCAAAGTGCTGGGATTACAGACATGAGCCACCATGCCTGGCCCACTTGTACACAACTTTTAAAGCATAAATCCTATCATTTTGTAAAGATGAATATCTTGAATGCACGAATTCCTTATATGTCTCTGAGTACCCCATGCAAAAAATTAAAAACTAGGGACTTAGTAAATATTGGTCGAATAAGTGACTTTTCTGAGTTTAGAATCATCCAAGTCATCACCAATCCATGTTTACCCCCAACGTAAGCAAAACATAGCAAATAAATAGATGAATGCTGAAAAGGGGGAACATTTAACTTATAATCTGCCATAAGAGAAAGGTCACTCAGTTATTCTGAACGCTTGGCCATCAAAGCCAATAACTTATGTAGATAAACAGAAACAAAAATAAAACCATATACAGTTTCAAAGGACATGATGTTTTCATTTGCAGACTCGTTAATGCTTTATAAATAGCCAAACTATGAATGATGTCTAGTTCAAGACAACATTAAAGGTTTTGAGGAAAGAAAGATGTTCTTGATATACACAGTTTTCTCTGCCATATACCAGTATTTTTGTAGGATCCTCCTTCACTGTACAACTGTAGCTCAGTTGGCTTATGCATTGGTTTCCAGCCGTTCTTCATTGAGCTCTTTTCATTCCAGCCCATAGTTATTTTCAGGCTCAACTGGAAATGAGTGCAGTGATCACCTGATGATACTAATTCCATCTAGACTTCTTTGTATTCTGAGACTGAACACACATTATTTTTGGCTTGACACTTTTTTGTATTGATCCTAAGAATTCTGTGCAAGTCTCACCTTTTCTGTCTAGCCTCAGGAGTCTGTCAGGATGATACAGCCATTGAAATGCAGGTTTGATGATAGGGCAGACAAAAGTCAGAAGCATTTGTATAGTGCATTATTTACCTCAGGAGTCATTGTACTTGGATTTCAACTTGAAAGAACACACTAGAATATTTCAGGATATGGAAACATTTTGCTATAATAAAAATCATATTTATTTTTATTTTTCTCCCACACCATTTTATGAGGTTCACTCTTAAGTGGTCTGCTTTATATGATTATGTAGGAGTGATGCATCCCACGTTAATCATTTATCTTGCCCATGCATTTCTCCTCTCTGCCCTTCTTGCCTCTTCCCCCTCAATGGTGCTTCAGAGCACAGGATTACCTTGGAACTCAACAGACATTTTTTTTGTCTGTCTGACAACCACAGGTGTCCATGAACAGGCCCCTAAAAAGGACCCAACAACAAAGAGTAAATACAATTACAAATATTCTTTGGTACTCAATTAGCAATGCTTCTTAAAAAGCCAAAAGAATTAGAATTATGACATCCCTTTCTTTTATATTTAGAAAATCAGAAATATTTGTGAGATCCAGTCTTCCTTTCTTAGTTTTTTAACCTAATAAACACCATTCATCACATATGTATTCTACTCACAAATATTGACAGTTCCACAAATTTCACTGTTATATGAAACATTTCATCACTCTTAGCCCCTCTTTATTGTCTTAACCTTCTTTATGTTAAAGCTACTTTCCAGAAGTTTCCTTGAAAGAAATGGAGGGGAAAAATATCAAGGAATTATATTCTATGCAACATTATTTTAACAGGTATCAACATTCCAAGTATGACAATAGTTAAAGGATGTTTCTGTCCTCACCAACTTCAGTTCTTTATTCAGTGCAATTATTCCAGTGATGGGACCACTCTAACAAAATTAACTAAATCATCATGAGCATCATCACTTGCTTAATTTTTCTTCAGGATATTTATCACTGTCTAACATACTATGTAGCTGATTTGTTATTTTGTTTATCTGTCTTCCCCCACTAAAATATAAGCTCCTTGAAAACAAACACTTCTAATCTGTTTGGATTACCACGAAATTCCCAGCAGCTAGAACAGTGTCAGCCACATGGTAGACTCTCAATAAATATTTGTTTGAATAACTGAGTGACACAGTGAATGAATATGCATATGATATATATTTAAAATGACACATTAGTTATGAGGTTTTCCAAATTACCATAAAAATATTTTGGTATAAATCAGAATTTATGTAACTTTGTTTTGCCTGTTAAAGGAGGTAAAGATGATGGCTTGAAAACATAGTCAAAAATATGAAGATTAAAATTGCTGTTTTTAAAAAATAAATAACTTAAAGAGTATTTTTAATCATTATTTTTACATTGGAGTGACTATATTTATTGCCTATATGTCATCTCATAAACGAAATAGGGACTTTTACATAAATTTTAAGCACATGGTATTCCTCATAGCTCTACCCCTGTGTCTTCTCATTATGGAAGCTATTAAGAAAGCAGCATGAAATCCAAACTGTATTTTATAAATTGATTAGGAAAATAATTATTTAAAATGTTCTTTTGTGAATGACAGAGGTGGGGAAAACGTGATTTGCAGAATGTTGGACTAAATGGCTATCCTCTCTTAACTTTTTTTCTTCCACAATTGAGAAGTAAGTGGTGAAATTTTGTTTCATTTTTATCATAGAAAAATAAATCTCAACTGAATCAATGTCCTGTCCCTTCTTAGTAGGATGCTGGTGATAATACATTAGTAATTTTAAAAATATATTATTGCTACCACTAATGAAGATTTTACAGTGTCTCTAGGTCATCATTCCAAACAAACACAAATCAACATAAATTTATATAATCAAAGAAAGATTCTTAGGGCAAAACTCTGATACAATTTTGTAAATGGCTGTTGTCTCTTTTCCATAAAAACAGATTTTTGTAAATGTGTTTATACTTTTAAAGTTCTGATAGAATAAATTGATCTAGGGAGTCAATTCTTGTTTGAATGTTTACTAATTCTTGCTGGGAAAAATAAATGGAAGTTTAGAGCATCTAGCATCTATTTTAGATTTCTGGTGATGTAGAAAATTTTATGATAGTATAGAAATTAACTCCTCCTCCCAAGGAACCTTTTTTTTATATAATTGAATAAAATCCAAGTTTTAAGTTCAACTATAAATCCATAGTTTTAAGTTCAACAATGTAGTGTTGTCTATATTCATTGAGTTGTACCTGCTTATGCAAATGAAAGTTTAGTAGGAGATATTTGGGTCCAACAGTATCTGCATAATTCATAGCTCTCTATTCAGTAACAGCATGGGGTATTGTACAAAGTAGATGCCAACAAATATATGCTAAATGAATATATGTGTGAATTAGTTTCTTCTTAGCAAACCAGAAGCCTAGGGCTCTGACTTAGACTGGAGTGAGAGAGGAATAAATAATAGAGATGGAGGTGGAACCCATTTGTGGTTTCAGGGAAAGAACAAAAGGGAATGAGAATCTCAAATACAGTTGGAAAACTTTAAATCCATGGGGGCAAATTGAGAGCCAGACTCACACCTCAATGAGGGTTCTGCAAGAGAAACCAATCCAGATGAACTAGAACCAAGCTCCCCATGTGGGCATCCATGGGCTATGTGTATTCTCTACAAAACTTCTGTTTTGGACTGAGTGGTACATTTTTGTTGATAATCTCAAATAAATTAATATAATCCTGCTGTGGATTACTTAAATGGTTATATGTTATACATAATAACTGAAAATTTTATAATATGTTATATTCTTTATATCATTTATATATACATGTACATATATATATACACACATACACACATACATATAGTAAACTGGTAGATTTTATTTCCTAATTTAACATTTGCATGTATAAATATTTTGATGCATATACATTTTGTTGCCATGCTGGTCTACTTTAATTGTCTAAGACTATAGAGAAAAGAAGTAGACAACACATACATAATTCAGTTCCACTAAACACAGGCCAACTGATTTTAATCCACAAAGAAGATAGTACATTGCCAAATAGGGAAAAAAAAGATGAGAAAATGATATTCATATAGCGCTTTTGGTAGGATAGGCTTACTGAAGCCAAAAGGTCCATAATTTAGCAATTATTTACATTTCAAGTTGCTAAAACATTTCTTTTTATTATATATATTCCTAAGATATACATGATGTTTTGATACACATAGTGAAATGATTATTACACTCAAGCAAGTTAACCTATCCATCATCTTACATGGTTATGCTGTATGTGTATGTGTGTGTGGCAAAAGTCCCTAAAATCCACTCTCTTAGGAAATTTCTAGTATATAGTACAATATTATTAACTATGGTCCTCATACCATACGTTAGATTTTTAGGTTTCTTTATCTTATACATCTGCAACTTTATTCCCTTTGACCTCCATCTTCCCATTTCAATCCTGCCATCCTCTCCCTACACCTAGTAACTACCCACCTTTCTATTCTGTTTCTATATATTTAAGGTTTTTGGTTTGTTTGTTTGTTTTAGATTCTGTATATAATCATTTACATTAACTTATTAGTTTTACTCATGTTAACCTAATTTTTGTTGATATTACAGTATTGTTATATTTAAATTCTACCATTTTAGTTATTTTAGGTTTGTGATAATTTTCAGCAAAAGAAGTTTTCAACATAGATTGACATTGAAGGATGGTTATGAATATAGAAACAACTAAAGTGTATCCTGGGTTGTTGAATAATTTTTTAAACCTTTATATAGATCCCCAGACATTCTCAAATTTCTGTTCAATAAATGGAGTCATAAGAAACTCCCTTGATCACCTATTAATGAGAGAGAGCTGGTTTGGACACTATAAACTTATGTTCACCATAAACTTATGTTCATGGTCTTTATTGGATAATGGATAGAAATGATTATTTCCTCTTAGAATGTTTTAAGTTTACATTAATTAATGAGGGGAAAATCAACACATGTTAGTAATTCCTTGAATTAAATACTCTATTTTTTACTACCTGGTTCCATAAATATAGTATGTACTAGCTACTAATGGAAACATAAAAATAAATAAGACACAATCAGAATTTCAAAAATAATATATTCTTTGTTCATAAGGATAAAATTTGTAATGACGATGAAGGTGATTATGGTGATTTCCATCATTTACGGAGGATTTACCACATGCCAGGACTTATGGTCAGCACTTACATATGTTATCTAAGTTTAATCCTCACAGTACCCTTATGAGATACCTTAATTATTTTCCCTATATTACAGATAAGTAAATCAAGTCTTAGACAGCTGAGGGGATTGAGCCAAATCACACAATTCTTGCAAAGTGGAATGAGATGGGATTCAGTTCAATTCCTATGCTATATACTTCTCCCATCAAAAGTTATGTTAAAGCATTTCAATGTTTAAGATTCATTACTAAGTAACGTAGCCCAAATAAATAATTGTGATTTTTGTTTCCTTCATTTTGTTTATCAAAAAATAAGTTTATCTTTGTTCATCATTTTTTACTTGCTCAATAATAGATATATAATTTGTCATTCCCTGGTTAATTTAAATTTAAAATTTGTATGAATTATAAATAAGATATGTTTCTTCCCTATGAATCCAAATGTCTGAAGTCATACTTAGTCAAAAACTTGGTTATAGCAAACAGAAAGTTTTTTTATTGCACTTTTAAATTTTTTTAAATTTTACTTTAAGTTCTGGGATGCATGTGCTGAATGGGGCAGGTTAGTTACATAGGTATATATGTGCCATGGTGGTTTGCTGCACCTATCAACACATCATCTAGGTTTTAAGCCCCACATGCATTAGGTATATGTCCTAAAGCTCTCCTTCCCCTTTGCCTCCACTGCCCAACAGGCCCTGGTATGTGATGTTCCCCTCCCTGTGTACATGTGCTCTCATTGTTCAACTCCCACTAATGAGTGAGAACATGCAGTGTTTGGTTTTCTGTTCCTGTGTTAGTTTGCTGAGGATGATGATTTCCAGCTTCTTCCATGTCCCTGCAAAGGACACGAACTCATTCTTTCTTATGGCTGCACAGATTCCTTGGTGTATATGTGCCACACTTTCTTTATCCAGTCTATCATTGATGGGAATTTGGGTTGGTTCCAAGTCTTGGCTGTTGTAAATAGTGCTGCAATAAACGTATGTGTGCATGTGTCTTTATAGCAGAATGATTTATAATCCTCTGGGTATATACCCAGTAAGGGGAGTGCTGGGTCAAATGGTATTTCTGGTTCTAGATCCTTGAGAAATTGCCACACTGTCTTCCACAATGGTTGAACTAATTTATACTCCCACCAACAGTGTGAAAGAGTCCCTATTTCTCCGCAACCTCGTCAGCATCTGTTGTTTCCAGACTTTTGAATGATCACCATTCTAACTGGTGTGAGATGGTATCTCATTGTGGTTTTGATTTGAATTTCACTAATGACCAGTGATGATGAGCTTTTTTTTCATGTTTGTTGGCCACATAAATGTCTTCTTTTGAGAAGTGTCTGTTCATATCCTTTGCCCACTTTTTGATGTGGTTGTTTTTTTCTTGTAAATTTGTTTGTTTTTTGCAGATTCTGGATATTAGCCCTTTGTCAGATGGTTAGATTGTGAAAAGTTTCTCCCATTCTGTAGGTTGCCTGTGCACTCTGATGATAGTTTCTTTTGCTGAGAAGAAGCTCTTTAGTTTAATTAGATTCCATTTGTCAATTTTGGCTTTTGTTGCAATTGCTTTTGGTGTTTTATTCATGCAATCTTTGCCCGTGTGTATCCTGAATGATATTGCCTAGGTTTTCTTCTATGGTTTTTATAATTTTAGGTTTTACATTTAAGTCTTTAATCCATCTTGAGTTAATTTTTGTATAAGATGTAAGGAAGGGCTCCAGTTTCAATTTTCTGCATATGGCTAGCCAGTTTTCCCAGCACCCTTTAATGAATAGGAGATCTTTTCCACATTGCTTGTTTTTGTCAGGTTTGTTGAAGATCAGATGGTTGTAGATGTGTGGTGTTATTTCTGAGGCCTCTGTTCTGTCCCATTGGTCTATGTATCTGTTTTGGTACCAGTATCATGCCGTTTTGGTTACTGTAACCTTGTAGTATAGTTTGAAGTCAGGTAACATGATGCCTCACACTTCGTTCTTTTTGCTTAGGATTGTCTTGGCTATGCAGGCTCTTTTTGGTTCCATATAAAATTTAAAGTAGTTTTTTTTGTTTTTTGTTTTAGTTCTGTGATGAAGAAAGTTGATTTTACAAAAGTTCTTTGTTTATTATCTTCTTCTAAGAATAAAAACCTTACTTTTCTTTAAATTTAGACCTACTAATAGTTTTGAGATTTGTTATTTGAATGTTATGAATAATTTTGGCCTTATATTTACTTTTTCTCTAGACCATTTTATGTAAAAGTACGTTTTTCACGACCAAGCCTGTGTTAATGACTTCAAATTTGTTTCCTTACTGGAGTGATTCTTTTGCTAATCCAGAACTGCTCCCCCAGAACTGCCATAAGCCATCTCTTGCTGCCGCCATGTTTGTGCTATAAGTAATTAGTTTCCAGGCACAGGGCTAATTATTTTCATCTAACATTAATATATTTAGGATGGTAAAAGTGACAAATACCAATATCACAAAATTTAAGAACACTATTATCCCTAAACAATCCACCAATCACTATGTGTACACTGTAGAGTCTAGCATTAAGAATATATATTTAAAACAATACATTTATCAGATAAAATAGCATGCGCTTATTATTATATTACATTGTTTCCGCTCTTTTTCTTCAAACATTGTAATAAGGATGTTTGACACAATGTGAAAAATAAGTTAATAAAATTTGATAGCCTCACTGTCTCTTCTTATGTTTTCTAAACTGTCCAAAATATTTAGACCTTTTGAATGAAGGACGTTGAGTTTGTTTTTTTATCCAATGGCGTTTACAAACTGTGTGACCTTGAGACAATATTTAATTTCTGTGAATCTTAGTCTACATGTATTTTTAAAAATAGGAATAATTGTAGATAACTGTCAGACTTGTTGGGAGAAATAAATCGTACCAATATGTATATTGCCTAGCAGAGTACCAAACTCATCAAGAGCACCATTAATGTTAGTTCCTTCTTTCTAATAATCCATGGAAAATCATTCTAAACTCTTTACTTTTAACTCTTAAACTTAGATACCTTTGGAAAGATAACTTTTTGGTAAGTGTCATCTAGAAATGCATTCACTTCTCATTGTTCTTTAGCAGGTGAAATGTGTGGGAACTGTTTTAAAGTTTTATGTGACGTCTACAATGTTGTAGGTGCTTTCTTCCCTCTTCATTGTATACCCATGTATCCTTGGTAAACTATGATTTATTTAAGCACCATCCATCCTGTGCTAGCTGATTATGGAAATATATGAAGATTTAAAATTTAGAGATTTCAGGCTGATCACTTTGTCTTGGTGTTTAGGTTACAAATTGGTTCATATAATGATTTTCTTAATTTCTCCCAGAACCGTCTCCAGATAATGCCATCAAGCAACATGGTGAATAAAACCTATTACTTTTGTTTTTTAGATTCTAAAACATATTCTGAGAAAAATATTTGCAGTTCTATTGTGTGTAGCAATCCGATGACAAAATTCTCTAACCACCATAGGCTTAAAAATGATGATATTTTTGGAAGTAATTTTTTAACTATTTCACAAAACATATCATAAGAGAGAGAAAAATGTGATAAATTATATCAGGCAGATAACTTACTGTCTTTTTCAGGCCGTAAATTATGGTTTTAAGTATGTTTGTACCATAATGAATTTATGTTAAAAATAATCAGAGGTGGGAGGGGCTTGTAGTGTAATCATCCGATGGGTTCTTCCTGCCTGCTGCATAGACAAAATCAATTCACTGAGACCGCATCATTGAAGTAAAGAGTTTAATTGATACAAGGCTGGCCACATAGCAGATGGAGTTATTACTCAAATCAGTCTTCCTGAAGGCTCAGAAGTTTGGGTTTTTCAAGTATAGTTTGGTGGGTAGAAAACTAGGAAATAGGTGTTGCAGATTGGCTGGGGATGCAATCATAGGGGTGTGGAAAAGGGTCTGTTTGCACTAAGTCTACCTCTTGCTGGAGGGGCCACAAGACTAGTTGAGTCGTGAGTCCTGATGGGGTCAGCCTGAAAAATATCTCAAAAGACCACTTTTAGGTTCTATAATAGTGATGTTACCTATAGGAGCAATTGGGGAACTCACGAATCTTGTGACCTCTGGCCGCGTTACTGGGTAGAAAGGGATTATAGAAACTAGGCCTATATTTTAGCAGACCTTCAGGACCCTCCCATAATCCTAATCTTGTGGCCTTTCATTAGTTTTACAAAGCAGTTTCAGCTCCAGAACAAGGAGGAAATCAGTTTTAGGGAGGGACTATTATCATTCTGTCTTCAGAGCTAAACAATAAACTAAATTTCTCCCATGGTTAGCTAGCCCTACACCCAGGAATAAGCAAGGGAGAGTAGTCAGCCTGTGAGACTAGAAGTAAGATGGAATCAGTCATGTTAGATTTCTCTCAGTGTCATAATGTTTGCAAAGGCTGTTTCAGTAGTGACTATCAGAACTTCCTGCAGTCAAGTAACCACTTAAACCACCTAAATCAAGTGACTGTTCATGTACATTGGATGAGTGAGAAAAAAATAAGTTTCTTTTAATTTTTCTGGGAATAAAACATACTTCTCTGGCTATTCGGTTGTCAGAAACATGCTAGTCTTACCACTCTATACCATTCAAATTAAGGATACCAAGTTTAGATTCCCTGTCATTGAAACTCTCCTATGATGATAACTCCCCAAACATTTATATGCTGGATATTTAGCCATGAAGAAGTTTATTCTGGGAAATTCCCAGTTTTGTATATCATTGGAGGTAACATGGTTTCTTCAATAACATAACTGTTTTGTGTCTTTTCAAAATCGTCATTGTATGGTAAACTCTAAAAGAGTACTTCCTGTTCTTTAGTTACAATTTTACATTGTATGTAGTACACATTTGGGGCAGCTTTCCATAGCTATTATTTAATTTCAAACTCAGTATAACTCACTATAAATAAATGTTAGCTAGATTGATGGTTCTGGTTTTATTCCTATTTCATTTTCAAGGTAGGAAAATTAGCATTGGCTTGGAGTATTGAAGAAGTAATTTTTCCAATTACATGGAAATTGCAGTTTTCCTTCTCTTACTACAGTCACTCAAATTTTATACAAAATTGGGGCCTAGCCTGGGAGAGTTCTTGGCTTCACCAGGAGATAATTCAAGGGTGATCTGGTGATCAGAGAAGCAATTGTTATTGAACGGGTACTGCTTCTTGTGGAGCAGGACTAACTCATAGGCAGTGTGCCAGGGCTGTTGGCACGTGTATTTATACCCACTTCTAATTATATGCTAATTAAGAGGCAGATTATTTTGAACTTTCTGGAAAATGGTGGGGAGTTTCCAGAATCATATAAGGTAACTTCCAGGCTGTTACCATGGCCCATTGCCATGACATTAGTAAACTGTCGTGAGGCTGGTGGGAGTGTCATTATGTTAATGAGCTGTGAGGACACTGGAGGTTGCTTTCCTCACAGTCTCCTGGGGTTGCTGGCCTCTTCACTGCACACGATTTTGACCAGATCCTGCTTTTATCAAGGTGTTGGTGACCAGAAAAAGACTCCTACGGGCCTCCTACCTCGTCCTCATGCAAGTAAACTGCCTGTTTTACCTGGGACTTTACCTGGGGCTACATTTTGTGTTCTCTTAGACATCCAACAGAGCAAATTCCAACAGTTCAGCCATATTTTGTGTAGATGGATTACACAAATTTAATAGCTGAACTTTTAAATGAAGTCAGATTAATAGGTACAAGTCCAGGGCCTGATATGGCCACTTGCTGGCAATTGCTTGTTTAATTTGATTCATGGAGACAGCCAAGTTGGTCAATGTCAAACCCAATATTCACCCTTTGACCTAAACATATATCCTGTGTTGGTCAAATTAATTGTAAGATCTGTTGGTTTTCCTTTTAATCGTTGAGGACAATATGTGAGACTCTGTAGAACTTCACAGAATCGACTGGCATGTCTCAGCTTAAGAGTTTCCTGATTTACATCCTCAGGGTCAAAAGGCATATTTTATGTTAAATGTCCATGCCACACTCCTAATTTAGCCTTGACCAACTCCAAATGATCTACTCTTTTAGGTTAGTTGTAATTGTTATATTTCGACATTAATATTAAGACTTTATTCTTTGGTTTCTTTTTTAATAGGAGATTAGTTAACTGACTTGAATTTTTCACTGGGTTTATATTTTAATTGGATACATTAGTTATTATTTGTGAGTTTCTACTAACGTTGGAAAACAGAGGGACTTAGAGCCATTTCAGTTAGAGAGGATAAGATTTCAGTACTCCTGGGTTTAAATGTGTGTGTGTGTGTGTGTGTGCACATGTGAGTCCTAATGTTATAAACTGAATGATTTCTGTGTGTTTAAGAAATGTGAGCCATTGGTCCTAGGTAAAGACAATGGTAAAAGCAAGAACTCTCCAAGTTAATGCCTTACATACCACAAGACATTATGGCCATATATTTCCACAGAACAGACACCAGTGGGTTTTTGTTGTTGTTATTTTATTGAATGACTTGAAGCTTGCTAAATTACTTTACTGTCTTATTTTATCAGCATTTAGGCTGATAAAATGTCCCTCTAGGCTTTGGGAAGTCAAGCTATCTATTTTTAATTATTTACAATTTGCTTTAAGTTAATCTTCCCAAGTTGTTCCTGCATTGCTTATCTGATTTTCTTTCTTAGTTTATCTACACGATCCTAGGAAAGAAGGCCCTATATCTATGAACAGACACCTGCACTGTAGAATAAATACTAAAGTATTACCTTGACCCTGCACTAGGATGAGAGAGACTATGGACCAGCCAATATGATTGTCCATTTAAACAACTAATATTAGCACAAATCAAGTTCAGTTTGGTGTCTTCCATTAAACTCATTCATCAAAATAGAAAATGTCATTTCAGTAAGAAGCAAAATATACCCAAGAATATTTCTACAGTCCCTGGTAGGTATGATTACAAATATCAACAAATTCTCCACTTATCTGGTCGGTAGTTGATGCTACTTTCACTTACTCCACTGATATAGTTAAGGTCTTTTGGCCACAACTACAAGGTATGGATTAAAAAGTTAGAAATCATAAAGATTGTTTCTTTATTCTGCATGTGTGATGAGCCTCCCAAAGTTATTGACTTTAAAGTTCTCAATTGTAGTATTATAAGTCACTTCTGCATTTTGCTAAGTTTAATAATATTCTTCAATTTCTTTAAAATGTGTTGATTAACAGCTGAATCATAATTTTTGTTGCTCTATTTACTTGATGATCAAGGCCAAAGTCCAGTAAAAAGCGACAGGAAGTGTATATTCAGGTTGTATATTTAGCATTTCTGTTAGATGAATTTTGTAACCTACAGTTTACTTAACAATATATAATTAACATTGTTCCCCATATGATTAAATATTTTTCTATATTGTCATATTGGTAAGATATTTCAGATGTTTTACCTTTCTACCTATTTAAATATATTTGTGTAGTAAATATAGAGTTAAACAATTAAAATTATTTACTGTTAGCAAATTCCTAAATTCCTAAAAATTGATTGCTGTTTCCAAGGACTTGTACAATTTTGAAAAAAAGTACATATACATAACTATATGTGTGTGTATATAAGTGTGTGTGTATATATATATATATATATTTTTTTTTTGCTCTTTTTCCAGCCAAATATGGTTTAGTTAATTAAATTTCAGCTAGCCTGTTGTAAAGTTGGCTATGTTCTGAATGCATAGCATGGCAATACTAGGAGATTTTATATGTATATACATATATACATACACACACATATATATATATTTAACAATAAGATGACAATGACCTCATAGAAGTGATAATAGAAAATAAGAACTAATACATCTTGTAAATGAAAAATAGCAAAAATATATATTGAGAATTATCTTGGAAATCATATGAAGCTTCTCTTCTATGATCATTAATTCATTCACCTTTTTAAAAAATTATTTACTGAGCACCTACTGTTTTCCAGGCACTGTGCTAGATGACTAGGATACAAAGACCAGTAGGCCATGATCTCAACTTTGTGTCTGTGCAGAATATGTTTACATAAAACAGATTCACTTCTATAAAATGGCTGCAAGAGATGCCTGAATGAAGTGTCTCTAGAGGGAATGAGTGGGGAAGTTTGTGGAGGCTTTACAGAAAAAATAGTATTTGATCGAGCTCTACTAGTGTAAGTAGGAATTTGTCAAAATGCAAAGATATACAATGCAAACAGTAAAAGGTGTTTTTTTTTAATTTGTTTTGTTTTTAATGAAATGAGGTGGTAGTCAGAAGTATGTTTTGTGTCTACCTTGAATGTGGAGTCACCCACACCTTGCTAAGAAGTTCAGTAATTTGTGCAAAAAGTGAGAAAAAGTTTTTCAATAAAGGAGTGACAAAATGTTTGTACAAGGAAAGTACCCTTAATGGACTAAAGTAGAGGAGAAACTGGTGGCAAGAAAACAATAGGGAAACTGTTAGAGTAGGTTATAGGATAGAGGCCGTGTCTTAGACGTGGTGAAAATGAAGAGAAACTGATAAACCAACCAGCTTGATACGCTGCCCAGTTCTCTCCCCTCCATAAAGCCTTTTTAAAATCACTCCAGCTGAAGCCAATCCCACCTTTTGCGCTCTTTGCTTGTACTTCCTCTTAACACCTACTTTACATTATCTTAAATTATAATACGTATGTCTTTGTCTCATCACCTTACAGGACATAAGGCCTTTATTCATCTTGCATTCCCTTTAGTGTTGGCTATTGTATATACTATATAGTAGAAGCATAATATTTTTAAATATTTTATATTTAATATGATATTTAATGATTGGTAGTTGTAACAGCGTATTTGGCTCAGTGATAACTATTATAGCATTCATCACATTATATCGTCTCCCTGACAACATGGGATCAGACTCTGTGATCAGAGTTTATGGCGTATTCATGGTGCTTACATTACATAAGAGAAAAAAACATAGAGAAAAAAACATTAGAGGAAAAAAACAAAGGGCATCTTGCATTTGAGAAAATATAGGTTTTACTTTTACTACTTAAAAATAAAAAATGTTAGCTATCCTGTCATTTATGTAATCTGATATAAAACCTTTAACTTCTCTCTATATAGTATTGTGATCATTGTATTAAAATTTCCCATGTTTCCAAAAACTCCACTTAAACATTTGGAAATAGTTAACAATAAATAATGTGTAGATGCTTCAAAGATTTGTTTTTTATAATGTTATTCTTCACGTAATAATATATATTTATCCAATAATTTATCCCTAGCTAATTTTATTTTTACCTTATTTATTTATTTATTTATTCATTTGAAACAGAATCTCCTTGTGTCACCCTGGCTGGAATGCAGTGGTGTGATCTTGGCTCACTATAACCTTGGCCTCCCAGGTTCAAGCAATTCTCCTGCCTCAGCCTCCTGAGTAGCTGGAAGTACAGGTGCCTGCCACCACGCCTGACAAATTTTCATATTTTTAGCAGAGACAGAGTTTGACCATGTTGCCCAGGCTGTTCTCAAACTCCTGACCTCATGTGATTCTCTTGCCTTAGCCTCCCAAAGTGCTGGGATTACAGGCGTGAGCCACCGCACCCGGCCTCTAACTAATTTTATAAATTGAAATTTCAGTGACATTGTGTCCATGAAACACCAAAACTCAATTATATTATTTCAAAACATGTTATAATGCCTTACGGAACAGCAGCAAAAATAGGGGTCAAAGCATTTTGACTATTAACATGACTCTTTTGTTTTGACTTTTTAGGTTACACTTGAACACAACAATTTGTATATTAACACATATGCCATATTTAAATATCTGAATGCAAAAGGGTTCTACAATAAGGAGGAGTACTTTAGGCTCCTTGGAGAAAATTTTAAAAAATGTATTTTATGACTTTTTTTCACTATAAACTAAACAGCAAACAACCATACTCCAATAAAGCAAAGTCATGTCACTAAAGTTACTCAGCTATCAAACAACTTTTCAGAATCACCAGAACTGAAAGTAACACGTTTCCATGTGTATCTATTGATTGTCTGTCTTTCCCACTGGAAGGTAATACACTTTTTTTCAAACTGTCTTTATACTCCCATAGCCTGTTAAATGACTGGCTCCTAGAAAGCAACAAATTGTTTGTGAAATCAATTAATAAAGTAAATAATTATTTAATCAATTAAACTACCACTGTGTTTACCAACAATCCTCAAACTTTAATGTGCATAGAAGTTATGTGCAGAACTTCATTTTAAAATGCAGACATCTAACTCCTGCACACATAGGTTCTAATTCAGTAGGCTATGCAGTCTGTGGCTGTGCATCTAACAAGGACACCGGTGTTTCTGATTTGGAGCAAAGATCACTCTTTAAAAATATTGATATAAATAACACTAATGAGATCAAGAAAACTTCTTGATTCAGATAACCTTTAGCAAATCTTTGGGCAATTAAGTGTTAATTGATTGTGAATAAAGAGGTCAAATTAAATGAGCACTGCGTGTACTATTAAAAAAAAAAAAAAAGAAGAAGACCTAAAGTGACCATGGGGCACTCTGGTAAAACTCGTGGCTCTAACTTCTCTGATTCTGTGCCTCTTAGATTTATGAGGTTAGCATGAGTAGAAGGTAAAAGACAAGTTTGGTAATATGGACAGATTACAGGACAGCCTATGGATCCAGTGTTCCAATTGGACTGCATTTGGTGTCACTATCCCATGGTTCAAACCAAGAGAAAAGCAGGGAGCAAAAAATCTAGGACAGATAGCAGGGTAGCATCTCAAGATACAGACCATGCAGCTGTACTGACATCAAAAAACGGCCTGAGTGTGACATCTAATCTCAAGACAAACCTGTCTTTTTTCAGTTCCTATTTTAAGCTGCCTTTTTCATGTTAGTAAATGGGAACTAGGGAAGTATGTGCTGTTCCCAGAGTTAGATATGCTTTTGAGGTACTGCCCATTGTGGAAAGTTACATCTAAAACATTTATACTTTCTAATTCACCATAAAACCTTTTAAAAATACTGTACAAATTTATGGACTCTGAGCCAGTTCTACTAAATCAGTATTTCTAGGGAGCACACAGTGGGAATCCATATATATGAGCTATTTAGGTGATTCTGATGATTGACCAGGTATGGGAGCTGTGGATTTCAAAAGCTTTGATAGATATTTCATTATTAGAAATGTTACTGTATTTATAAGGGGTCAGTCCTCTTCCCCCCATCTTTAGCCACACGTCTGCCTCTGACACAACTCTTCTCCTCATCTGTTGTCTTAGTAGCCTTCTGTCCAAAATTATCTTGTTGTAGATTTGCTTTGTTATTCTATCCCTTTCCTATAGTAGCACTTTCCTGTATTCAGTTTTCCATCAATTTTGAGTCTAAGACTTATTTTTCTATCCTTTCTTTCTCTCTGAATAACTTATATCCTAAAGCACATTGAAATTGCATGTCATACTGTTATACATACCCCACCACTCTTTTTAAGTATATCCTCATTGGTAGTACATCAGCTGGGCTTAATTTCTAAAAACAAAATTAGGGCCTGATGGCTCAATATTTCTGAATAAGTAACCAAAATTGTTATTGTTATAAGAATGTAAGAAAAGGGTGACAGAATGGTGAATTGCTTTAACAAATGGAAAATGAGTTCAGAATGAAGCAGAATGCCTAAGACATTTTACATCTTGACTTGTTTTAACAAGATTCTAATGCTTTGTAATTCATTTATAGAATAGTTATAGCTTCCCATTGGCTCCGTGCTCCCATTTACTCAGCTACTGTAAATAATAGCCGTCAGCAAAGCTTTTGAAATCTTCAGATGAAAGGAACTTAAATTAAGGAAGCTTCCCATGTGCATCCCTTCCCCCACAAAAAAGGATGCTAAGAAAACAAAGAACGGGGAGTACAACGGAATGATTGTAGTAACTGAATGCATTCCAGCTTTTGAAAATGATAAACATTTATTTTCTGACCTAAGAGTTGTTGTTTTTAATTTTTCTAACTTTTTTTTCTCAGTTGAAGCGGGCGATAGTGGATATTATCTTAAGATATGAAAGATATTGAAGGAGGCAGTATCAAGTCAGTTACACTATGTGGATTAATGTTGCAGTAGGAATGGTTATTGCCAAGCTAGTTGCTATTTTCAGAGTATTAGTCACATGCTTCTGTACCTGAGAGTGAAATTTTTCATTTCCCTCTAAAGATGATTCGTTTTGTTTCTTACAGGAAGAACTTTGATAATAAATTCCAGTGTACTTTTTAAAATGTTCCCAGGGACTTAAAATGAACCTGCAAATATTTAATTTTATATTATCTTTTTGACATAGTTTGCTTACATAATCTACATATTTTGAATAGATGATTAGACCAAAGGAGCTTGCAGTAGATAAGGTTATAATCTTAATGAAGATTAAACATCTTCTTTTAAAATCTCCTTATATTATTACTGTTGAGTGACAGAATAGATATTCAATCCTTTAAGCCAAGAATGTATAATGGGACCAGTATGTCATAAGTAAACTTGGGAAGCATAACTGGAAATACAGAAGATACTGAACTTACATAACAATGTGTCTGAACTTTAAACGTTTTCGCTTTCCACAGTCTGGCTTTCTCTCCTGCATTGTCCATATGTAAAGATGACTTAGCCAAAGCTCCCAAGCTCCCAAGAGTTGACAAATTCTCCCTTCCAGGGATTAACCCAAACCAAATTATAATATCTTAATCCCAATTCCAAGTTCCTAAAAGAGAGAATTTGTGACTGAGAGAAGAGGATACTCTTCTCCCTCTGCCAGCTAAGAAGATGTCCGAAGAGATGGCAGCTACAGATTGGCCCAGAAATTTAGTCAAATCACCTTATTATTCATGGTTTTTTTTTTTTTCTTTTATGGACAGAGTCTCCCTCGGTCGCCCAGGCTGGGGTAAAGTGGTGCAATCATGGCTCACTGCAACCTCTGCCTCCCGTGTTCAAGCAATTCTCCTGCCTCAGCCTCCTGGTAGCTGGAATTACAGGCGATGGCTACCAGGCCTGGCTAATTTTTTTTTTTTTTTTTTTTTGTCGTTTTAAAAGAGGCAGGGTTTTATCATGTGATCAGGCTGGTCTCAAACTTCTGACCTCAAATGATCCACCTGCCTAGGCCTCCCAAAGTGCTGGGATTACAGGCATGAGCCACCATGCCAGGTGATTTTTTTTTTTTAATGTAAGACTTATAATTGAAAACAATTTCACATTCAAATTTTTAATTTAATTAAAACAACATGAAATACAACTAAATAATTTTGGGGAAGAAAATACATTTATATAATTATATAACAACACATATGTCTAATTTTATTGATCAGAGTGACATTTTAAAAAGTTTTTTCCAGATATAAACAATGACTGTTTTCTGTTTAGTGAAATAGAAATTTAATTCTTCTTCTGCGTATAAAAAAAATTAAAATATCAAGATTTTTAACAAGAATCTCAAGGTATTTTTGCACATCATTGAGACTAATGTGAAGAAAATAAATCATTTTCAGAATTTTTGTTGTGAAAATACAGACATGATTTTTTTTTCTGTAAAGCATATTCATTAAAACTATGCTTGGAAATTAACATTTCAGCAGAAACCACACAAAATTTCAGTTTATTAAGACAAAAAAACTAGAGAGTTTGGGCTTTTTTGTTTTCCTAATAATGACATTCTGTTTTATTTTCTGACAAGTTTACTGACAGGGCTTTAGAGATAACTTAACAGTATCTGTACTTACCTGTCAGCCAGGAATGAGTCACTCCTGAATTTACTAAAAATGACATCATCAACATGGTTTAATAATGAACCTTGAGGAAGATTTTATGATACTGTGTGACACCAGACCCTCTCATTAGTGCCATAGGTTTCATTAGTACATGTCATTTTTTCCAACCTTTGCAGCATTACTGGTTGAATACAGCGTATTCTGAACATCTCTACATTTGTGACATCTCTTAATGTCACATTTCTTTATTTTTACAAAAGCTGTTTATAGCTTGTTGGATTATCTAAACATGTTTAAAAGATGAGGAAATACTGTAAAGCAAGGAAAATGAGAAAAATTCATAGATTTTGCAGGAAAAAAGAAAGAAAAACTACACAGATACATTAGGCCAGGGAAGTGCTTGTTTCCTGTTAGTCCTGATACCCGTGGAAGGCAAACTTCTATCAGGGCATGAGCCTGTGATTCAGGCTAGGGTTCTAAACCCAGCTTTGCCAGTAATAACCTGTGTTACTCTTAACCTTTCTTAGATTCATTTTTGATATGTGTGATAGAGGATGAAAATTCTAGGATTCTCTTGTATTAGCATTGATTTTTGGGGGGGACCTTTGTGAATTTGTTTGTCTTTTGTAGCTCCTCCTCCTTCCTTCCCTTTCTTTTCTTTCACAAATATTGATGGAACAAATAACAAATGCCCTGTATCATAATGGGCATTGCAGATAAAATCAGGCACCTCATTTTATATATATAAAGATAGATAATATAATTACCATACACAAGTAGATTCAGTCACTCCAAAGTCACATTTGACTCTATAGAAAATCCCTTTGGGAATGAATTTAACAAAGTCTGGATGATGTTGTTTATTTGCAGTTAACAAGATAATGAAGAAAAATTGTCAGATTTGTGATTTAAGTACTTCCATTTATATTTTATGAATTATCTTAAGGAAGCAAAAGATCTACATTTTTTTCAAAGGGGCCAGAATTAAAAATGTCCAGTACAGGTTTAGTCTTTTAAAAGCCAATGCAAGTAATAAAGGTTGTGTTAAATTAAGTCCAGTCCATCATTTGTCATTTTCAATTTTAAAGCTAACATTTACCATGTGCTAGTTCAAGCCAACTTTACAAAGCCTGTCACTGTGATATCTAATGTGGTGAATCCCACTTGAGTTTCTAATGTCTTCTCCTGACATTTCTTCAGGAGTGACTGATAGTGCCACAGGTCCAGATGGACTGAATAGTGGGGATTGATACTGATACAAATGAAGTTTAGAAACAAGAAAGAGTTATGGAAAACACATCTTAGTGAAAGATCATGTCTTATTCTGATGACTTGTTTAAAATACAACATAATTTTTCCATGATGTTAGAGAAATAACACATTTCCATGTATATTTCCATAAATGTTTCAAGTAAAAATGGGTAAATAAGCACTAAAAGATATCATTCACATGCACACAGTTATAAGGTTATATCTGTAAAATTTTTAACTATAGATATCACATCAAAATCAAAATTAAGAGAACAGATATTTTTAAAAACCTTCCTGTTTGTCAGGTGGTTACTGAACTACTTGTCATCATAGGACTAATTTGTCTTTCTAAAGGCAAAATCATGACAAGATATTAAGTGTAGAATGAAGGTAGGAGTATTCAATACATTTTGTGGTATTGGTTTAGACATCAGGAAAGCTCCTGGGAAAATTCCATATGCTAGTGAAACTATAAATTGCATTGAGTGTTTATTGGTTTCTGTCATGGTATAGTAGGTATTGGTTAGTGATTTTTTAAAAAGGAAAATTCATTTGTTTGTAGCTTTCATTTCTCAGTTACGTGTTTTCAGGAAGGTGCATTTGTCTTATGAAGGTGGTATAAAGGAACTACTTTAGAATTCAATTCTCATCACAAACAAATATCTTAGTGTAATATATTTATGTTTTCCCAGGGCATGTGATATCTGGTGAATAACTATGGCCTACCAATCGTTAAATAGAATGGACACAATTTACTTTTACTTCTTGAAAAAAATTTTCCCCATCAAAAGGATCATTATTTCAAATAAAATTCAAAGTGGTGTATTTAAAATACACACTTTTTTCTTCTAGTAATCTCAAAATCAACCTAGTTTGTACAACATAAAAGATGTAAACTCTCAATCATATGAAATTTTCTTTCACTGCATTAATATTCAGTGAAGCTTGTGATTTTAGCAAATCTCTTCTGCTGGTTTAGAGGGAACAACAAAATATCAGGCTTTTACGGTGTGCTTCCAATAATGCCGTGGGTAGACATGGGGAGAATTCAGGTCATAGAATTTAATGACTTTTTTTCAAAAGCAAAACACATGCACACTAATAATTTAAATAACCTTTCTTGTCAACAATAGAAATATGTAACACAGCAGTAGCCGATTAATAGCAAAATTAATGGTGTAGGCAATAATTGCTAAAGGAGTTCATAAGAAAAGATTGCTTCACTGGAGAGGTGAGATACACATTAATGCAAAGTTAGGAATTGAGCTGAGAAATGAAGAATGGAAACAGGGCCAGAGAGTCATTCTAGGATTAAGAAATGCGAGAAATGCCCACAGCTAAGGCAGAGGGATAAGAAAGTAAAATGATCTTTTTAAAGATAAGAATGAGCATGGCTATATGAAGGGTATCTGTATAGAGTAGAAAAACTAGAAAATTAGCTTAGAGTCAGGATATGATGACTTTTGAATGCCTGGCTATGTGATTTTGTCTTTATCTCTTAAATCAGAATTTCACAGAGCACAGTCTTCAAAACAGTAGTTTCATAAGATGTGATAGCTATTCCTCGGGGATGCAGTAAGGGCGTGAGTGAGATTTTGAAGTTCAAATATATTTGGGAAATTCTCAATGAAAAAGAAAATTTCCTATAATACACCTTCATGGTGCTATGGTTGTATTAATGTGCATTGTGAAACTCCAAGAGGAAGACAGAGACCAGATGAACCCCCAAACACATTTGAATGTGAAATATTTTTCCCGTGAATCATCCCACAGCATAGATGTGTACATAGAACAAAACTTAGGAAATACTGTTTTTTTGTCGCTGTTGAGCAGGAAGGTGAAGAAGTTTTATTGGCTCTATTGTGTGCCAACAGTTTATTAGAGAGTAAGAACGTAGAGATACATACGAAGTAGACATTATCTTGAAAGAGCTCATAGTGTAGTTATAAACAAACCCCCCAAAAGTGTGACAGCACTTGATGCATGCAATAATAAGACTCCAAAGGGAGAGGCAGGCATACTGTAGTGTTTAGGCACATGGACTTTGGATCCAGACCACTGATGCTTGAATTTTGGTTCCATCACTAACCAGCTATGTGCTATTGGATAATATACTCCCCTTCCTGTGCCTCAGTTTTTTCACCTGTAAAATGGACAAACTAAGACCAACTCCAGATGGTTACTATAAAGTTTATAATGCATATAAAGCATGTTAACCGTCTGGTATGTAATAACTTCTATGTAAATATTCAGTTATTATGTAGTATAAAAACCTTATAATATAATAATATAATATAGAAACCTTATAAAATTGTAATCATATTATAAAAACATTAACATATAAAAACATAAATGCCTTCGTGTCTTCCAGAAATATGAAATAATTCTACATTTCTCAAGCATACTATATGAAGAGTTAAGAGATGAAAGATGAGGCTGGAGAGATGTAGATGTTTTACTGAAAAGTTTGCACTTTATTGTGTAGGTGAAGAGGAGTCAAGGAATGATTCTAGGAAGAAAATCATGATCAGATTTATAATTTCAAAAAGTTATTCTGGTGACAAGCGAAGAGGCTCTTGCTCTTGCAACACATGTTTAAGAAATGGGGGCCTGTACCAAGGCTGAGTCAGGTAAAATGGAGAGAAAATATCTAGTCCAAAAATATTTAGGGAATATAATTTTAAACCCATGATGATTGAAGGGATGCGAAGGAGAAGGAAGAATTGAGAATACATGTTGAGTTTGTAGCTCGAAATACTAAATGAAAAATATCATCACTAATCAATTTTGGAGAACAAAAGAGGAGCAGAATGGGATGTGGGTTAGGAACAGTGCAGGAAGACGAACAGTAAGATTAAATTGTTGTCCTTTCAAGTTTGAGGTCCTAATGGTACATACAGGGGGATCTACCTAAGAGATAATTCAGACATATATCTCGAGTCATGGAGCAAGATTTTATTATAGCTAGAGGTAAAGATTGGTAAGTCACTACTATACCACAACATATAACATGTAAAGACAGGGGAAATGATGAGAATGCCTACACAGACCATATACTCAAGACAGGAGGATCAGCAAGGGTATGATCTGAGAAAAAGAAATACACAACAAAAAGTTTAAGACTCGAATTATGCAAATGGTGTTTTGGAAGTTGTCGTATGCTCTATTAATGTTCAATTCAAAATGGGACTTCCATTGTTCCCTCAGGAGTCATTGTGATCAACACTCCCCTGCCCCCCAACAGACACACACACATGTGCACATACACACACATACACACAGAATTTTTCCCTCCTTCTTGACATTATTATATAGATTTGTTTCTTCAAATAATTCCATAGTACATATTTGAAGACCACTATCTACCAAACACGGTGACTTGAATATGCAATATGTGGAGTATTTAAATTACATGATATGAGCGCAAAAATACCTTAAGGAGAAAAAGGTATTAGAAAAAAAGAGACAATGATATGTCAAGTATTACTCTGTACATGTTTCTTAAGAAGGAGGGAGGCTGGAAGGTCACGCTAAGAGCAAATGCACATGCTGCTCTTTCTATGTAAGTCTCAGGGTCATTGCTACGTATTTTAATAAGACCAAGGAAACATATGTGATTTATTCCAATTTGGAAAACAGAATGCTGCTGGGAAATGATGTGGCATAGTGGAACAAGGCGTTGGTGTCAGAGAGATCTTAATTGGCTTTATAGCATCGTCCCTTTCTTGGTAAAGAACTTTGGAAAAGATATTTAACCACTGTGTGCCCCTATTCCTTCATATGAAAAAAGATACAATGTAATATTCACCTCAGATTGTTTATCAATTTACTAGCTGATGATCATTTGGCTATTATGTTATATACTATGGCTCTATGAACATTGATAAACATTTTTGTAGACATATTCATATTTTTCTTCATAAAATATCTGTTTGAGATTGCTAGATAATATACAAATGTTTAACTCTATAAGAAGGTGCCAAACCACTTTCCCAAATTTTTTTGCCACATTTTGCATTTCTGCCAACAATGTATGAGAGTCTAGTTGCTGTAACATCCTTGCCCAAATTTGCTGCGGTCAACTTTTGTACGTTGAGTCTAAAGGACGTGTAGTGATCTTTCATTGTGGTTTTAATGTGCGTTTCTGTAATGATTAAAAAATGTAAGCATCTTTTCATGTTTTTTGGCCATACTTTTTTTTTTGGTCAAAATTATGTTTAATCTTTGACCATTTATTTGATTGGGTTGTTTGCCTTATAATTATCCAGTTGTAGGAGTTCTTCATGTATTCTAGATACAAGTTCTTTATCTAATACATGTTCTGCAAATATTTTCTCCATCTGTGGCTTGCTTTTCATCTTCTTAACAAAGTCTTCCTAAGACAAAATTTAAAAATTTTGATCAACTACAGTTTATCATTTTTTGTTTCAAAATTTTTGCTTTTTAATCTTATTTTGGAAGTGTTTACCTTATCCAAAGTCACATAAATCTATGTTTTTCATAATTTTTTGATCTTGGCTCTTATGTTTAAGTTTATACTTCATTTATAGTTATTTTTATGTGATATGAGATAAAAAGTCAAGGTTTATTATTATTCCTTTTTGCACATGGATATTACATCCAACTCTTGTAGTGACAGTTGTTGAAAAGATCATCTTTTTTTATTGAGCATACATTTGCCATTTGTTGAAAATCAACTGACCAAATGTATATTGGTCAATTTTCAAACTCTGTATTGTTTTCCATCAGTCTATATGCCTGTCTTTATGACAACATCACACTATTTTTACAATGTAGCATTATGTTATGTCTTTAAATTAAATAATGTAATTTCTCTAATTATGTTCTTATTGTTTAAAATTCTTTTTTGGCTATTATAGGTTCTTTGGGTCCATGTAAATTTTAGAATCAGTTTGTCGATTTCTATAAAAATATGTTGAAATTTTAATTGAGATTTTATTAAATATGTAGATCACCAATAGTAGTATCTTCATAATAGTGTGTCTTCTAATGCATGAAGATGGTATATCTCTACATTTATTTATGTCTTCTTTAATTCTTTTTCTTTTTATACTTTAAGTTCTAGGATACATAAGCACAACGTGCAGGTTTGTTACATATGTATACATGTGCCATATTGGTGTACTGCACCCATTAACTCATCATTTACATTAGGTATATCTCCTAATGCTCTCCCACCCCCCTCCCCCTACCCCACAACAGGCCCTGGTGTGTGATGTTCCCCATCCTGTATCCAAGTCTTCTCACTGTTCAATTCCCACCTATGAGTAATAACATGTAGTGTCTGGTTTTCTGTCCTTGCAATAGTTTGCTCCGAATGATGGTTTCCAGCTTCATCCATGTCCCTACAGAGGACATGAACTCATCCTTTTTTATGGCTGCATAGCATTCCATGGTGTATATGTGCCACATTTTCTTAATCCAGATTACCAATGATGGACATTCGGGTTGGTTCCAAGTTAGGAAAAGAGGAAGTCAAATTGTCCCTGTTTACAGAAGACATGATTGTATATTCAGAAAACCCCATCGTCTCAGCCCAAAATCTCCTTAAGCTGATAAGCAACTTCAGCAAAGTCTCAGGATACAAAATCAATGTGCAAAAGTCTTCTTTACATTCTTACAGCAATGTTCTGTCTTTTCCAATGTAAAAATCTTGAGCATTTTAATAATTTATCTCTATACATTTCATGTTTTTAGATGCTACCATAAGTGGTGTTTTTTAATTTAAATTTTCAGTTGTCCACTATCCTTAAAGATCATTTATATAGACCCCATGAGGAAATGTCATTTTTTTTTCATTTTTACTTTGTTTGATACCTGGTCACTAGTTCAACCTATTCTTTTGTCATGACTTTTTTTCTAGAACTTTACTTCAGATCCAGATTTTGGTGGCCTCAATACATTTCAGTTCACATTTAACAATGATACAAAAGTTTAAAAGAAGAAATATTTCCTTTATAACTATAGTTTTCTATCAAATTATGAAAATTAATTGGAAAATAGATAATGAGAGCCTGATGTCAGGGCACTCAGATCTACGCTTTGAGTGACTATGTGTATATGTGGGGGAAATATAAGGAAATACATAATTTAAAAACTTTGTAAGAAGAGGAAGGATGAGTACCAATATGCAGAAAGTATATGAAAATATACTAGAAAGAACATAACAACTAATATTTGTTTTTTACTCCAAAACTTTCACAGTACATTCTTGAGCATCATGTAATCTGTCAGCTATGTTACTTATTATTTTACAGATGAAGAAATTGGGTATTGGAAATATAGTACATTTTTTAATATTATGGAAATAGTAATCAGTGCCTAGGCCTTGTGAGTCTTAGCTCTTTTGACTAGATGGGTTTCGTCTCAGTTTACCTAGATAGGACTTTTGCAACTCATGTACCTAATTGCATCTTTCAAGATGTATATGTGGATGTATTTATCCCTGGCTAAGCACCATCTAGCAACCAGATGGTCAGATAGGTAAGCTTTCATTAATATATATTCACTTCAAACAATATTGTACTACCTTTTATTTTTCACTTTTGTTCCATCTGCTCCAAAAGTATCTTAAAAAGAAGGCTTCCCTAGCATTGTTCAATTTTCTCATAAACAATAAAGGGACTGATTTATAATAGCTTAATTGGATTATAGCTAAACTTTATAATTGAGTCACTGAGAAGTTACACATTTAAATCAAACAAACAAATGCAAAATAAATTCAGAGTTATTGCATTAATATAAGCTTCACACAGGTTCCTCTCTTGAAAATTCAGAATGGTTGTCTTATGATTGGGTTATTCTCAATCTTACTCTTAAGAGTCTCAGTTCTGTTCCTGCACTGTAAAGGTCTTGTGCCATTTCCTTTTCATATGTATTGCAGAGAGCTTAAGAATATCACTACACTTTATGAAACTGGCAATTAATCTGTTTCCAATACTTTACTTTTGTATTTGAACTCAAATTCATTATTTCCACCTTTCTTACTCCTTTAAAAATTACATATAGTATTTGTATTACATCAGTCCTCTTGTTCCTCCATATGTTTTCCTTTTCTGTTTCTGCTTTTTTCCTTTCAGCCTGAAAATAATTGTCTGGCTGACTTTCCTCTAACCCTGAGCTTCCCACCCTGTGCGGTCATCAAGACTTTTTGTATTGCTAGCTTTTAGTAAGGCTATACATTCACTGAAGCTGTAGTGTTTGAAATATATTCCAGAATGCTTTCTCCACACAGTTTGGGAGCTGTTAATTTTCTCAGGAAATTTCATCAGTTTTGCTTTTTGGTAGAATGTTATTCTGGAACACCAGCCCAAACTCCTAGTGCTTCCATTTTAAGATTTTTTAGGCCACGCTAAAGCAGCAGCCCTTTAAAGTCTACAGCTTCCAGGAAGCTTTGCCAGCACTCCCTTACTGGCAGATCACTTTACTCCAGATCACTTGTTCTTGTGTTCACATGTTAAACACAAATTCTCAGCTTTTAGTTAGTTTTGTTGAAATCTTAACTAATGAAAATGTGGCAGTTGCTTGCAGTAGAATTTTGATATTATATGTGTTAAGTAGATATTATGACTACTAGCACCACCTTCCCAATACTGTAATTATGAAGAATGTTTATTTAAGAAGTAAGACATTTAAAAGAAGATTCAATATTCATAACATTGATATAATTGATAGTGGCTAATTAATAGAAATCCACTAAGCAATCCATTGAAATTATAAGGAACTATTTTAGCATAATAAAACATTGAAGAATTAGTGAAGACTATGGTTAGATTATCTACAGTACCAACTATTAATATTTCATTTAGATAAATTATTTTTTAACTAAAATTATTTTTCAGCAGAGTCATCAAATACTAACGAAACTATAATTTCTTGTGGGTTAATTTGTTCACCTATGTCTACCTTTGTATATTATTAGAAAAAAATGTGTGGTTAATTTTTCTAATTTTTGATATATAATATCAATATTAGTGTTCAAAATATATGTACATATGCATACATACTTATGTATACACATACATAAATCTAGAGAAAGAATAATCTCAAACTTTTCAGAATAACACATGTGAACAACCAGATTATATATTTTTTATTATAGCTTAGTAACAAATTAATCCCTTTTCATGCAAATTGTCCTTAAAATTCTAAAGCAGCATTGTACTACAGTTTATAAAAAAACACCAAAAAAAGATTTTGTAGTTGATTGGAAAAGAGAAATTTATGTTACTGCTTGTTAGTAGACACTTCCTAACTGCATATTTTAAATAAATGTTTCTTGTTAGCTGATTAACATTGGCTTACTGGGAATTTTTTTTTTCTATGGAAGGCTTAGATGAATCAATGTTTCCGAGATGCTTTTATGGCATTAGCATGTATGGCACTGTTTTAGTCCTTAAACCAATTGATTATGTTTCAGATATTTCCTAAGGCAATTTTCTTTTTTTTTTTTTCAGAACATGTACAATAAGTTAATGTATTAAACTGAAGTTCATTTTTTTCCTCTTATGTTTAGTCTGATGATGAGCTTATAAGTCTCTAGTGCTAGAAAAAGAAAACAGAAAATACAAATAAAACCTTCTACTCATGGATAATTTCATCTCACTTTATCGTTATTGATACTTTTTTCATTTTGAGAATGGTATAAGTGTGCCATGCTTTAAAACAAACAGTGACAAAAAAGATGCACTATAATAGTTAATTTGTATAGAGAGTGTGATTCCAGAGGCAGAAAATTTATGATACTCTATATTTGAAAAGAGTTTAAATGGATTATCCTACTTTTCACCGGGATCAAAAACCATTTGAGATTGTTCCAAAAAATTTTCAGTCAACTGTCAAAAAGTAATTACCAATTGTCCAATTACCATTACTCCCATTTGACTATTTTGTTATTATGGATCATTTAATTAACGTTTATTGATTATACGTATTTCAGTTTTCCTCTGCAATGCAATTCCTTCCATAATTATTGGTGCATGTTTAACTGAATGGTCTTATGATAGAGTAATTACTAGAACCTTGTATCACATTTTGATCTTATCTCTCATAAGCTTCTCTGCTACATTTCAGGCAGTCTCACAGCCATGCTCAGTACTTATCAAATGTCATCTCTGCAAATCACTAATTTAGCATTTTAGTTTGTAGCACAAGTTGGATTCTTGAAGTACCCTCCCCCATACGATCATTCTTTCATTTTGTTGTCACCACTTTTTCCTTGATTCCATTGTCATCGGCCTCTCTTCATCCCTTAGTTTGATTGTTGAAGTATCCACATTTAATTATTCTTCCACTTCATCATGTCATCTGGTGCCTTCATACTACCATCATAGGCCTTTCCTGATTCATTAGCTTCTCTCACCCTTCCCTTCTGCCTTCTTTTCAATTCTTAACCAGCTTAGATTACATGGATCATCATGTCAATAAGTACATGTCAATATCCCAATTTCCCTTGCCCCATTAGTTCTGGCCTTCCAATCAAGAAAATCATCAACCTCCAGTGAAGTCAACTATCTGTGTTTTCTGTCCTATGTCAGTGCAGTGTAGCTTAGCTAGTAACAATAACAATGTACATTAAACTACTACCACTATAACTACTTTATATTTGTTAGCTTTGACAGGACTATCAACATTGCCATGTAATCATACTATGTTTTGTCTCTCCTACCCTCTGAAAAGATTATTTCAAGCTTGCTCTATTCTCTACAAAACTCCAAGTCCCTATCACTCCCTTCATTCTGAAAATGACCTGGCCTGAACAAAAACAAAAACAACACCAAAAAAGAGAAGTTCTTGTAAAAGCTTTCAATTTTATATGGGAGACAAATAAAGTTACAGGGAGCTCTTCAAAGCAATTTTCTTAAAGTGTTGCTGTCATACCCCCCCTGCATCTGCACTATCCACTCCTTATCCCAGAGTTATTAAATCCAATAAAAGTTTTTGGGTATTCTGCCTACTTTACCACAACTTTCTTCTTGCAACACTGTTTTATTTTTTTCTATACCAAGGTAAATTTTTGTTCTGCTCCCACCTCTCTGCACCCATTTTAACAAGGCCTTTGCTTGCCCATTTTTCTCTACTTTTCTGTTGAATGTTGGGATCTTCTAGGCTCAGTCTGGGCTCTCCTTTCCTTTTCATTCTGTAGTCTTCTCCAGACCAACTAAATTGATGAATGGCATTAGGTCAAAACCTGTCATTCATGCCAGTGACCCATGTTTATATCTCCAGTCCAGTTCTCTCCTGACATTCAGAGGAATATATTCTTTATCTTCTAGATATTGTCACAGATGTTCAGAAGCACATCAAATTCAGCTAAGTCCAAAGCTACACAATACTACACCCCTACCTTCCTTGTGTGTTCCATTCTTAAAGAAAGGGATAGCCATCCATCCGTTTACAAAATCAGAAACCGAGAAGTCATTCTGAACGTCTTTGTTTCTTTTGCCCTTTATCCAATCCACTAGCAAGCCATATTGATATATTTTACCTCCAGAGATATCTGAGTAACTGTTTCTCCACATTTCTACCATTATGACACCCAAGTACAGCTGCCATTTATCTTCTCTTGCCAACATTGCTTCAATAGTATCAATAATGTTCTTGTAACCTGCCCATATCTTCTCTTAGAGCTGTTTTTTTATACATATATAACAGCCAGAGAGAGTTTTGAAAAGCTAATATTATTACTAACCTGTTTATTTCTTAAAACCATTCTGCCCCACTTCATTCTCCAGCTACATTGGCCTTTAATCAGCTGTTTAATGTGCCAAGCCTATATCTGCCTCAGAGCCTTTGCACATATTTTTGCCTCTACTTCAAGGGCACCCCTACTCACACACACATAGCTCCATTGCCACCACCCTTAGCTATCATTTTTACATAGCTCAAAAATCACTTCTTCATAGCAATCTCCCTTGACATTCCAGATAAGATTAGTTTCCTGCAATTGACTTTCATAGTATTACATATATGTTTTTCATAAAAGCTGGTTTAACAAGTAAGTGTGTATTGATCCAATGATAAAATTCCATGGCAAACAATCAGTTCAATTCAGTAAACATTTACTGAGTGCTTACTATATGCTTGACCCAGTGTATTGCTCTCACAACCAGAGAAGACAGCCACATCTTTTAAAATAAGGAAAATTATGCTTTCAAAGAAAAGTACAACCCTCATTTCAACTGACTGAATGTTTATCAAGTACTTATCATATGCAAGATACAAGGGAAAGAAACTCTCTCTGGAGGGACTCATAGACTAGCAAAAAAAAAAAAAGCAGGTACTTTAAAAATAATTATAATCAGTTATACATGATGCAGGTATTTAGAAAGCCTTGTTTTTCCTTTGAGGCAGAGTCTCGCTCTGTTGCCCAGGTTGGAGTGCAGTGGCGCAATCTCAGCTCACTGCAACCTCTGCCTCCAGGGCTCAAGCAGTTCTCCTGCCTCAGCCTCCCAGGTAGCTGGGACTACAGGCATGCACCATGCCCAGCTAATTTTTGTATTTTTAGTAGTGATGGGGCTTCACCATGTTGGCCAGGCTGGTCTCAAAACTCCTGACCTCAAGTGATCCGCCTGCCTCAGTCTCCCAAAGTGCTGGGATTACAGGTGTGAGCTACTGCAGCCAGCCTAGAAAGCTTACAGATCAGAAAAGCTCAGGTCAGTCCTGATAAATATTTTAAAATAAATACCTCTTAAATAGATAGGACATCTCATTCCTAAATCTATGTTATCACAGAAAATATTGTGCCCCTCAGGCAAGAAAAAGTTTAGTCTGTGGAAATCAAATTTCAAAGAGACTTATACAGAATCATACATGTGCTTTTTCCTGGTTGTTAGAATAAATCTGAACTAATCATGCCCCATCCCCCTCATTTCTCCTAGCTTTTCATTTTTTCAGATGACTGAAAAGATTTATTGAGACCTTACGGCTGCTCACTGCCTAATAAAGTTCTCCCTCAGTCATCCTGCTAATTTGGTTGACTGGTCTATTTTTAAAAATTAGCAGTTTTCAGAAACAGCCTCCAGTATTGTGGCTGTGAAAAATCTGTTGAGAAGAAATAAAAGGCTGAAACAAAATTTAATACTGTAAGCAAGTATAAATTTTTTGGAATGATATACGATCCTGTGTTGTGGCAGTTTGGTCCCCGAGGCAGGAAAGAAAGCAATCTGGTTTTCTGAAACATTCAAATTTCTCACCTAAGCTCAGCTAAGAATACATCATTATGGGAAGCAGAGTGGAAACGCACATTTTATCCTTTAATTTACAGTGTCAGTGGGAACAGCACAACACAGAATCCAGAGTTCAAAGAGAGAAAAAGATCTGGCTTATGGTGGATATAAACTTAATTTCTTTGAACCAGGAGTCTAGGCCCTGCTGTGTAGATTTAACAATAGGCATTCTAGACTTCTTTTAATGGCCCTTTATTTTAGAAATAGGATAAAATATTCATGTTAAAAAACCCACTAAATATCCACTTGGTAAAAGCCCGATTCAAGAAACATTTTTTGTTGGATAATCAAGTATTTTACTTGTTTTAAGACAGAACAACTTCAGATTGTCCTTCATTTAATATAAAAGGTCAATTCTGGTTTCTACCTCAGTTGTGATATTAATCTCTCCATTTCATTCTAAATCCTATTAAGAGAGTAGAAGCTTAACTTTATCATATTAATGCCAAGATCTGGGCAAACATTTATCTAGATATAAACAAGGATATATGCCTTTCAGAAGGTTATATCCTCATTGTGATAATGAAGAAAGGGGCTTATATGTTAACTACCGTGATTCCACAAGACAGAGTGTTTGGGAAGCCCCCTTTCACATTTTTCTAACCTGATAAGCAAGAAAACATAAGAAGAAATTATTTTGAAATACAAAAAAAAAAGAAAACAACGAAAATGTGGCTCAAGTATAGGCTACTTTCAGCAACCAAACTGCCTTGTACTGGACCTAAGAGGCATCTGCTGTTCCAGTGGGTCTCAAACCAGGCGGTTTGTTAAGATCACCTTGGGCAGGGGTTGGTTTTTAGAAATACTCATTACTCAGATGACCCCAACACAGAGATACTGGTGAAATTTTCTGGGTGGGGACCCTGGCATGGTTGTTTTTTATTAGTTCCCAGGTGGTGTTTATATTCAGCCAGGCTTGAGAATCACTGGCATGTCTGACTCCAATTCACCAATCTATCAATTAAGCAAGGAGCAACATTCAGGTTAAATAAACAGCTTAGAGTATCAGAGGCTCAACTCTGAGAATGCCATGTAGCCCTCATCCGTACCCCACTCCATGAGTGGCTGTACTCTTTTATTTACTCAATTGTTCCACCAAACAAATACATTATTTTGATATTTTAACTATTGCTGGAACAAAGCATTAAGTTATTCAAGCAGGCGAGAAATTCAGTGGAAAAAAATCATGTGTTAAATAACTTGCTTGGCTAAACTGACAGTTGGTTTCTGCTGAATATTGAGTCAGGAAACCCTTACCCAAATCCTCTGTTGATGAAATAATATATCACTGTACCACTGAATCTCTCTGTCTTTTAAAATATATATATATATAATTGAATATGAGCAAATCTCTGCATTTATATTTTCTTCCAAAAAAGTACTGTTCCTGTTGTCAAATTGGAACATATTGTACTTCCTATATATATCACCCACAAGTCATTTTTAAACCTGGATCACTGTCTATCCTGAAATAAAAGGTCTACTACTAGGAAGGGGCGGCTTTATCCTCCTCCATTCCTCAAAGCTTCAAATTCCCATCTGCTATGCATTGCTAAAGGGCCTGGTGATGAATTTCCCATTGCTTTTGCATTTAAAAAAAATAAAACTAAAAGAATTGGTCAAAGAAAAGAAAATCCTTTGTCTATGACTTATATGAAATCTAAGTATATTTAGAATATAGTCCAATCTCATTTGTACTGGCAATGTGTTACAAGTCTTTTTGTATACTAAGGAATCTCTTTGTAATCCATTTGACCAAGCAGCAGGATCCAATATGAGACCGCTCTTGGTGCTCCTCCAAATGGGTGCAAAACCACTAGAGCATTTTGATTCACAATGTGGGGAAGATGTTATATATGTAAAGCACACATATATGGACACGTGTATATATTTTACATGTACATGCATGTATGTGTGTATATATGCATATATACATATTACACATGATGTATATAGAAAATCTGGCAGGCTAGTAACCCAGTGTATCCTCTACTGTGAGGACACAGAAAAAGATAAAAACCAAAAACACGATAAAAAGCTAATGGTCACAACCTATAGTAAGAATCTAAAAATTCCACTAACAATCAGGCTTTTGGAACCAGATTAAGGAAACTAAAAATGGCTGGCCTAAATAAACTTCACTCCCACTGCCCCTCACTGCCTGACAAAAAATAGTAGGAAGATAATATTTTTTTCTTTCTTTTTTTTTCCCTCCCTTCATCTTACTAACTAGAGAATCAGGTTTATTCTACAAAAAAAAAAAAAAGAAAGAAAAAAAGAAAAAACCGAAGAGCTGTTCAGTTTTTCCATGATGGCTCTGAATTTCCTAGTTTCTAAACCTGTTTCTTTTTTTTAAATGATGGCAAAAGTGAGGTACATTTGTGTTGTTATGAGTACTACATGTGATTAATCTATGCAAGGCCTTTAGTTAGTGCTTAGCATAGAATATTTACTGTATAATTATTAACGATTAATATTGCACTGCAAGAAGCATACTTTCATAAGCAGACATTTTACTAATTTTTACATCTACTCAGAGATTAAAAATTACAGAAAACTGAGATAAGCCACAAATTTATAAAGAAAAGACCCACTACCAGTGGTTCAATAGAACAGGCTCAATAGAGCAGTGCCTGGTAGGGTGGAGGTGCTCAACAATTATTTGCAGAATTAATGATAATAGGTCTTGATAGAGAGGGAAAGAAAAAAGAAAGAGCTTGGTGATGGTGCGTGTTGAAAGAGCAGTTTTCTGGGTACTATAGAAGTTCACCTTGCTGGAGACAATCATACCTCAGTACAGCAGAGAGGTACTGGGTGCTTACTTGTCAAGAACAGTTTCAGAAGGGTGCATATCCATCAGGGTGAGGAGTAGGGGGAAGGGGTGTCTATGAAAGGAATCTGCTCAATCTGCAAGTAGAGAGTAAAATCCGTCATTTGTCTCTTGATGAGTATGGAGGCTGGATAAATTTTCATTATTGGAGTATAGGTAAGAGGGAAAAAAATTAATTCAAACTTTTTAAGAAATTATAAAGACCAAGGGAAGAGAACATCATTTTGAAGATGATTGCTGGCAAAATCATACCTCTGAAAAGTATTACCATCAGAATTTCGCATTATTAATCATTCGACATACATAAAATCATGAGCTCTATGTGACATCGGCAGAGACTTGCAAGAGAACAAATTGAACTGTGGAGTGATATTGCTGTAATAATAACAATATATGTAACAGTTACAGTAAGAAGTATAATTATGATTATTAATAATGTGGCAAGTATGTGTATTTGATCCTATCAAAAATAAAATGCATCAATAATGGTAATGATTATGTCACTGAAATACAGTTAAAATTATGAAATTATCTTGCAATTGTTATATTTCCTAATCATAGCATATGCAAGTCAAGTGCCTGCCACTTCTGTTAATGTCAGATATGACTTAGGGGTGATGCTCAACTATCAATAACAGCAACAATGTCAGCTGTCCTTTCTATGTGTATTGAGCATTGTTACCACTAATGTCATGGCAATTCTAAATGTAGATAACTACCTCTTCTCTAGAGATGATGAAACTGTGGCTCTGAAAGGTCAGGCAATTTACCTAGAGATAATGATGCAGGAAAAAGCTGTGTCTGTGGCCAGGACACTTCTGCATTTTCACTGAAGTGACCTGCACACACACAACACTCTCTGAAACTCAGGTTTCTATTTTGCATAATGGAAACATGAACACATTCATTGCAGTGCTATTTTGAAGACAGAATGAGAAAGGCAGTGTGAAAGTGTTTTTAAACATTTCCGTGCTGTTAGATAACACTCTCTGTGATGACACCTAAGCATCTGCATTTCCCAAAGATTCATAGGTGATTGTTAATTTTCAGCCACCATTCGGAAATGCCTTTTGAAGAGAATCTGGCATGAACCACTCAGTCTCACTTACTCCCAGAGTTTGATTTATATAGTATTCTCATTTTTAGTTATGGCAATACAAATACTAGTCATCATTTCAGGCTGTTCTCTCAAACTTTGAATCGCTAGGCTAATTACAGCCTACATAGCAAAATAAGGCCCCTCCATCCACAATCCTGGCATGGATTAGCAATGTTGGCCCACCTGCTCCCTGAAAGAAAAGTGTTCAGAGCTGGTGGACTAGTGGCCACTTTTCAGGGAGCTGGGCAGTTGGAGATCCCATACCAGAAAGATGGCAGCTGGGAAATTCAGTATAGACCCAGCAAGATGGAGGAAGGGCAGAAGGTTGTTCAGTACTTCTTCCTTACAAAATCTTTAGGAAAATCATTAAGTTTATGAAATGCTAAATATGAAAAAAGGAGTGAAGGGGTGGATCCTCTCATTTGGGCCTGACATATGTAGCAGGGTTGAAATGGTTAATTTCTAATGCAGATATGCCAAAATCTGTACCTGCTTTCTATAAGTTGTCTAAGTATCCTCATGAGTCTTACCATTCTGGCTGGTAGAAAAGAACATAACGTTCTCAAGCTTCTTTTAAAATTTAAAACTTTTTGTTGTTTTTCTTGAAAACATTTCCAAAGAATCTCAAGAAACTCTGCGATGAATTAAAATTCCAAATCCAACTTTGAGCTGTTTTTTCCTTTTCTTCTTCCTTCATCCACACAGTTATCCTCATGAGATTGGCAAAGTCCTCCTCTTCCTGGCCTGTCATCTGGGTTTGCACTGGTTCCACCCTCAAGTGGAATGGTGGTTCTCATCTTTTCTGTGGGCATCTGGCATCGGTGGCTACTGAGGCTTTTTTATCCCACTTGTTTGTATATATTCTGTATTAGCAGCTCCAATTGCTGAAACTATCCACTGGGAGAACCATAATATCCCCATCCTTTCCATCCTGTTTTCTGGACTCTACCTCTTCTTTCACAGATGCTGTAAAACAGGCTCAGAACCTTCTTCCATCTGCCCTCCACCTCGCTCTGCTTTCTCTGGGCTTTCTCACCCACAGCCCAGGCAGTGTGGTTATTCCACTGTCTGTGAAGGTAGCTCCAAGGGCAGCCATCTGGCCCTCAACACAGCTATTTCTCTTGTACCCATTAAAACACTGCAAGATTGGAAACTTTCTTCTACTCCGGGAGTCAAGATAGAATATCAGAGTAAAGTCATCTTACTGTCGTTTTTCGTCTGCTTAGGTTGTTCCTTGTTTACAGGGAGCACACTTCAAGGCAGTCTGTCCCAGGTCTCATTCTGCATTGAGACCCCCTTCAGACATTTCTGAACTGCTGCTATATAGTGTCACTGCCTGCTGAATATGGGACTTCTCTCAGCAGCTCATGATCAACATATATTGCACCTTGATAAGAAAGAAGTAAATTGCCTACAACAGGGCTTTCCCAGACTTATTTGTTCAGTTTTCACTACCTTATTGTTTTGATACCAAAGGGAGTGCTTGGTGTCTGACTTCTGGCTTCACTCTTCTCTGTTCCAGCCACCTTTCCTAAACCAGAAGGGCATTGATAAACTTCACCTTCCTGTACTATGAAATTTCCCTGATTAGTCTCGTTGCCTTCTCCAAATGTATCTTTCACCCTTCTTTTAACTTGGGACCAGAACACTGGGAGGGTTGAAGGTGAATACAATTTATTCATCAGTTCAAAGCTATCTAAAAGATTTTCCTTTTACATTAGATTTCATGCAAGAATTTAGGAGAGGCAGTTCTTTGGAGATGTCAGAAATTAATTGTCACTCCACATCTTCAGCTATCTCCCAAAGTAAGAGCATGCTGCCCTCTTAAAATCAAGACGCATAGTTTATAGCTAAATAAATGAATGCTTGGACATTGTTGTTTTCTCCCATAAAGCTGTGTATCGTGTCTCTGAATGGTCTGAATGCAAGAATCTACCCCATTTAAAATGGGACACAGTTGAAACTGGACTAACTGGTCTTCTTTTACCTTCCTTGACAGGCAGGAAGTATTTCTGTCTCTGGAAGAAACCATTACAGTCATACTGCATTACTGGCTCTTGTAGCAGAATGATACATTTTATTGCTTTGTTTACTAACCCTTCTTGTTCTGGTACGCACTGCTGGCATTTTAAAATTTGGCTTTCTATCAAAGTCAAACTGCTTCTTTTAGTGGTTTTCTTTATTTTCTATCAGAGCATTTTAACCCAACTCGAACAAAACCAGATATAAAACTTTTGAATAGAGAGATCCTCACAACCTTTGTAAGACAAATGTGCTTTGTTTCTCATTAGGTTTAGCTATAAGGTACTGTCTCTAGTTCTTCTAAAGGGATAAAAACATAAAATTGGTAGATTATCCTATAGGCCACTCAGAAAATGGCTAATTACTTTGTAATTTTCTCTAAATCCTGGCTATCACAGTGACATTGACAAATTATTTTCACTTTTGTTGAGATTGATGACAAATTTGATGCTTGTTTTAATATAAACTTGAATATAAGGGTAGTGGTTAAGAAGTGGGCCTTGAAATCAGATCATTGGCATTCAAGTCTCAACACTGCCACTGTTGGGTCTGTGATCCTGGGCACACTAATAATGTCTGTAGTAAGATTACCATCTACAAAATGTAGATAATATTTACCACTTGATAGAATTGAACTAAAACGACATGAGATAAAGTATGTATAGAATCTGGTTCAGCATAAGATCTCCATGGAAAGAGTGAATATGTTATCTAATGGTTTGTCAGATACAATTTGCAACAACTAATTAAGATGGTGATATCAGCATTACCATGTAAACCAATCACCACAAATTAAAGTGGTAGAATATTTTGGTCACATTCACTTCTGTTAACGGTCGTAAACCTAGTTCTAGGAGCCAAGAACAGATTTTGTAGGAAAAAAGACATATTTGATATGGAGCTGTAGAGTTTCTTGAAGTGTCTCTTGAATTGTATTCCCTGATTAATAAACAGTGCCTTCCTACGCATGGATTTGATTTCATCTTCTACTTCATACTCAGAGTCCACAAATCCCCTGTAAGACATTTGAACCTAGCTACTAGAAAAAATAATACGAAGCATAAAAACTAATGAAGTTACAAATAAATTAACAGCTTACTTGACAATAAATGTGAAGTCAAGTTTAGTCTACCTCTTAATCTAAGGAAAATTAGTAAGAGACATTTTTGTCTGCACAGCTTTGACATTGAGCTATGTTTGTGCTTTCATGCAATGCAGATTTTGCTAGTTTATTTCCACAGTTAATATCTGCCTCTACCATAGATTTGGCCTGAAAAAATATTTCAAGGAAAAGTTTACTAAAAAGGGTAACAAATTGATTTCATTTTATAGTGAAACTTCAGAATCATTTCTCTCTTCCTGTTCTTTTTCAAAGGGGTACATGCATAATTCGTTTACTTTGTATTGCATATTTTTATATTCTTTTTCCTCTCGTTATGCTCTTCACTGCTATGTTTATATTTATATAACAGGTGCAAACTGAGCATATAATGGAGTGAAAAATGCAGTAATTTGGCTCACCCCTTCCATCTGGGTTACTAGAAATGCAGCTTGCCAACTCACTTCCAAAGTACAGAATATTTTGCCACCTAGGAAAGATATATTGGAATGAATATAAAAAATATAACATGCACATGCACATGCAAACACTTATGTAGCCAAGGCCACAGATACGTGATGCCTGCCTGCGACAATATTTCTGAACAGTCATTTAATCAACAACTATATTTGAGGAATTAATATGTTCAGAAATGTGACATACAGTGATGATACACTTGTAATAAACACAGGAATTCTGCCTTCGTAGTGACTCCAGTGCCAGTATCACCCATTTAATTTCCAGCTACTATTACTAAGTACTTCAGCAACTATTTTACTATAGACATTTTCCAAGCTGAAGGTCTCTCGCAGGGTTTTCTCTGTAACTCATTTCTACTGGAATTCTCCCATTGCCTCTTAGCACAGCAACACTGTACTGTAAGCATGCTACGAAGACCTGTTCTCTGGTTGTAGACTGCACCATTCGTTGAAGTGACATTACTCTCTTCATGAATGTGCTAGACCTGGCCCAGTTGCCATGCTGGAGCACGTTTTCCCCTGGCTTGCGGGGAATAAGCAAATTGACCTTCTCAATCATTTTGACAGCTACACCTTTCTTTTGTTGTTGTTGTTTTAATTTCCTCTTACATTTCTGGTTTCTTCTACTTTCCTCTTTCCCCTATGTTATTTTCCCATTTCTATCTTGACTCTATTTTTTTTTAGAACTAGTTAATTTTATTTTAGAAGTAAAGGAATATTATAAAAATAGCACCTGTTAAGTTCCCTCTTTATATCACAATTATCCTAGGTGTATCAATAATTAATTGTATTTTTAAAAATGAATAAGGAAATATCTTCTAGGTCTGAAATTGGAAGATCACATAATTAAATTTGTATGTAGTTATAATGCTTCACTAAATGGAAAGAAGAAACAAAATAAAAATTAAGCTGAATTCCTTAAACATATAATATATCCTTAAATTTAAAATATATTTTACAAACTTTGACCTCCCAAAGATAGAAAAATCTATCCAAACTTCATTTGTATAACATTCTCTTATGTCTCAAAGATAGGGATTCCCATCTATTAGAGATCAAATGGAAGAAAGAAATAGGATTTCTTCATGTTCCAACAGATTTATATAACTTTGAAAAGATTACATTTTTGTGTTTCCAAGATTTTGATGGTCAATTTAATTTGGATTTGACTCTTAAAAGTTTAACTGACAAAGCTAAATTAAAATGTTTAAACCACATTTCCACATTTTCTTCCTGCCACCTTAGAATGCACTACTCCCTTTGGAGACTGTTGTAAAAGCCGATGTACGTTTTTTGTGGGGTATTTTTTTGTTTTTTGTTTTTTTTTGAGATGGAGTCTCGCTCTGTCGCCCAGGCTGGAGTGCAGTGGCGCAATCTCAGCTCACTGCAAGCTCCGCCTCCCAGGTTCGTGCCATTCTCTTGCCTCAGCCTCCTGAGTAGCTGGGACTACACGCGCCTGCCACCATGCCCGGCTAATTTTTTGAATTTTTAGTAGAGACGGGGTTCACTGTGTTAGCCAGGATGGTCTCGATCTCCTGACCTCGTGATCCGCCTGCTTCAGCCTCCTAAAGTGCTGAGATTACAGGCATGAGCCACCGCGCCCGGCCCAACGTACTTTTTATTGGCAAGTTTCCTTTGCATTTCTAATATTACTCCTGGTGAGGGGAAAATTCTCTAAAGGAAATGTCTTCATTGTCAAAGGCACCTGATGAATACAGAAAAATCCTAGACTGGTGTTTTAAGTTGGTTATGTTTTCTCAAGCTTTCTTTGATGTAGACAGTGGTTTCAGAGTAAATCCTCCAGTGTTTCTCGTTGTCTTCCTTACAGTTTGTTTCATGTTTCCTTTCCCTAAGCCAGTGCTATTTTACTGTTTTGATCATATGCCAGTATCTGTCAACATTTCATACAAACCTATAACACAAAAGGACACCAAATTCCTAGGATATAGCATGTAGTTTATATCTCTCACCCTTTCCTCACATCCCCTGCCATTGTTCAGTTACACCCTTTGTAAGCAGACCCTTGACAGTTTGCCCCTGTGGACTGCACTGTACCATTCAAATATCATTCAGCCGGTCAGTCAACTTGATGAATTTTAACATGAGCCTCGGAATAACAGTTTTTTAGTCTTTACATTAGAACATTCTTCAGACTATTAACATCTGCAGAAGGGAAGAATGGCCATAAAAGCTGGGCATATCAACATTTCAACCACTACTATTAACAGTGCCAAAGCTCTGGTATCAAGTACAATGAATTGTGAATAGACTATTAAAAGCTGACAGCAAATTAATATTTGAAACAAATATAAAAATTTAAGAATATGAAAACATGAGAAAATGTTTATCCATATTTATAAGATACTTTGTATCAAGGAATTATTTAATTCTAGTAAAAAAATGTCAATATTTTTAAATCAAAAATAAGGATTCTTGTTTTGTTTTCTACTGGAATAATTTCTCATTCCATTGCTGCTGTGACTCTTATCTAAATTGACAAAAATGCCTACATCTCTCTCTCTCCTTTTCATCTTTGACATTTATGAAAAGTCGTTCAAGGCTATCATTTTTGTAGTGATAGTATCCTTCTGTATGATCATAAAATTGTGACTTTCTATTGTGTATAACAATAGGGTACATATATAGAGTAAATCTGGCAAACTCTAGCTGATACAATTGGTTTACATCTTATATGAAAGTTTGGGGAATAGGAAAATGTATACATGTAAAAAAATTCCTGTTAAATTATCAGAACTATAATTTTAATTTGAATATTATAATCACTTGAACATAAAGTACATTTACCATATTCCATTTGATGGAATAAATATAAGACATCTGCCAACTCATTCTTTAAAAATCGATGCTATAATTGTGATTCCAAAAAACCAAGTCAACACATAACTACTTTAGTTAATCATTTGATGACTACTAACAATACTTACTCTTCTATTGTTTAATATCTAACATGAGCCAAATGCAATGGAACAATCAATTCCAATATGGTGTAATAAATGCTATAATGAAACAGGTGCGAATACTATGGAAACAGAGTTAGAAGATGACTAAGTGTTAACTAAGGTGAAACCATAGCATTAGGGACCAGAGTAGGAAATAAGCGTTAGGAGAAACAAGTGAAGAATGTTTCACTCAAAGAGACACCATGACTAGCAGTCTGAAAGAAAGATCATATTTAAGAAACTGGATATTTGTTTGCTTTTCTAATAAAGTTGATGTAGATGTGGCAAGTGGCAGATGGCAAAAGACTGAAGAATTAAATAGGGTCAGATTACAAAGCTTTAACTTATGATAAGGCACTTTGGACTTTATACTAAGGTCAATACTAAAGAGTAAGTGAATCAGTGAACTTTGGCTCTAGGAGGAAGGCAAGACCAGCACAGTGCATAACATTTAGGTATTATTAAAGTAATCGAGTTCAGAGATATTTTCTGAACAAATGAGCAGCAATGGTTATAGATTTTCAATCAAAAGAAAATTGAAATCAATTTAAAACTTAGTTTCTTTTAATTCTGGGCTATGATAAAATACATAAATACCCCTTAAATATGCTTTAAAGGTCCTTTATTTTTACCTCTCCAATTGTTGCTCTTTGCTACTCCTGATTTTCCATCACAAAACCCCAAAATAAGGAATTGAGATGTTGCCGGGTCCTACGGAAATAAGTGCATTGGGATAATTGTCAAGAAGTTGGGAAGAAGGGAGAGGCTCAGTCCTAGAGAGAAGAAAACTAGTTCAGTGTTGTATCTTTTGAATGTTAGGTTTGTATAGAAGAGCCAAACTCACGGTGTGGTACACAGACCTCTAGGGGGTCCCTAGGACATTTCAGGGAGTCCACAATATCAAATCTACTTTCATAATATTATTAAGATGTTATTTCTTTCCAAGATGTTGACCTTTTTACTGATGGTGCAAAATCAGTGGTGGGTGAAGCTATTGGCAGTTAAGCAGTAATCAATTGTTGTAGTCATTGTATTCATCACTTACAATAAATAAATAAACAAAAAACAGTTCACTTAACAATGCCCTTGATAAAGAAGTAAATTACTAATTGTATTAAATGTCAACCCTTGAGTACCTGTCTTTTTAATCTTATCACCAAACGGAAGTTACACAAAAATAGCTTTTGCTGCATGCAAACCATCTCCAGGAAGGAGGAAGAGGTGGAGGAGGAGTGGGGCAGGGAGAGGGGGTTGGAGAGGGGGGAAGGGGAAGAGGAAGAAGAAGAACACCTGTGTTATTGTCTCGATTGTGAGTTGAACTCGTCAGTTTTTCCATGGAGTGCCATTATTGTGTGAAAGAACTAGTGAGTGACAAACTATGGTGATTTAGATTTGGGTATTTGACAGACATGTCAATATTGAATAAGATGAACCTCTCACTTCACAGAAAACCACTGATAGTATTTGTTGCCAATGATAAAATTTAAATGTTCAAGTAAAAATCAGAAAGTTGGAAAATTAGTGTCTGCCACCATAAGCTTGACATCTAATAGAGTCTTTCTTGATGAGATTGGAATGACGTTTTAAAAAAATATGTTATTTTGATTTAGTATAATCAAATAAGTCAATATTTGGAAGATGCGCATAACATAGTAAACTAATATGTTCAAAATGATCTATGCATGATCATGCATGGATAAAAAATCCATTCAAAGAGAATGCTATACCAGCAGATTTTAATATTACACAGTTCTGTGTCCTGTGTTACTGACTTAAGAGTTCTTTGTATTAGTTTCTTAGAGTCTGCATAAAAAATACAACAGCCTGGGAGAGTTAAAGAGCAGAAATTTGTTTTTTCACAGTTCTGAAGGCTAGAGATTTGAGATCAAGGTGCTAGCATGCTTGGTTTCTTCTTAGGCCCCTCTCCTTGGCTTGCAGATGACTGCCTTCTCCCTGTGTCCTCACATGGCCTTTTCTCTTCGTGTGACTCCCTGGTGTCTCTCCTTCTTCTTATAAGGACACCAGTTCTACTCTAGAGCGCAACTATTATGACCTCATTTAACCGTAATTCCCTTAGAAGCCCTGTGTTCAAATATAGTCACGTTTAAGGATAAGACCTCACCACTTAAGGTCTCGAGTTTGAGACCAGCCTGGCCAACGTGGTGAAACCCCATCTCTACTAAAAATACAAAAATTACCTGGTATGCACCTGTAATCCTAGCTACTCGGGAGGCTGAAGCAGGAGAATCACCTGAACCGACAGAGCAAGACCCTATCTTAAAAAAAAAAAATCTGATTATAGATTTCATGTTGAAATCAACTTTTAAGAACCTAGCACTTGTTGAATTTTGGTATAGTATCAAAGAAGAATGCTTATAATTACCTGATAAATTATTGAAATTCAACTTCCTTTCCCAACTACATATTTTCATGAAGAGATGTTTTATTCACATACATTAACCAAAACAGCATATCATAGAAAAATTCAGTGCAGATATGAGTATACAGCCATCTTCTGTAAGCCACACATTAAATTTGCAAAACTTTACAACCACACCACTATTCCACTATTCTTTTTCTTCAGAGATAGTGTTATTTATCAAAAAGTGTTATGTTTATTTTAATTGGTAAAGGAATTTTTATTATTTTTAATGAATGAGTTAATAAATTTCTGTACAAATATCTAATGTGGCAAATATCAATAAGTATATCACACATAACCTTAAGCTCTTTGGGTTCTCAATAATTTCTAAGTGTCCAAAGAGTTACTGAGACTAATATGTTTAACTTCTGCAGCTTTAAAACATCAGCTTGGATTTTGACTATCTGTGTTTATAACTTGTGATCTTCCTGAAGATGATTCATCAATGTCAAAGCACAAGTAAGAAGAAATTAGTAAATGGTAAAGAAGCCTGAGGAATGCCTGTATTTAAAGCCAGAAAGAAGAGAATGAGCTGGCAAATAATGATTAGTAATACCTACCTTTTTAAAGTACTATACTAGGCTCTAGGTACACAGAAATGAGCAAAACAAATGCAGCCCATGCCTTAACGTAGCCTATGGTCCAGTGGAAAAAGAAAGGGAAAACACCTTTTCATGGAAGACCAGAAAAAAGCAATTTCAAGGAGGGAGTAGTGAGTATCAATTATTGCAGGTAATTCAATTAGATGAGGACAGAAACATGGTCTCTGTGACATCAGGGAGTTTAGTGAAGGTGGGCTTGCTGAAAGCAGTGAGTTAAGAATGCACATGAATTCTCCACACCTGCCTTTTCAGCATTCAGGAATGGATCATCTCGCAATTCTTGTGTCAGATGAGAAGGGAAAGTTGTTCAGAGCCATTGGAGAAAGGAATGCTTCTTGATTACTTAGCCTCGGTATTATTTTTTGTTTCCCATACTCCTAAGATGCATATTAACCATGAATTAGCAGGACTTGTACTTCTACATTATCTAACCCAGCATTTGAATTATATCTGTTGACAGACATCAAAAATATCCCACTTAACTGTCCCTTATGTACCTCTCCTCCCTTTCTCTTGCTGTCCCACTCTTTTCTCTATCTCTCACACACACTCACATTTGCACACACACACATCCATGCACATAATCTTCCATACTCTACTGTTTCTGAAACCTTGGATATGTGTAGTAGTAGTAGGATTATTGCTTCATGCAACAGCATAAATCACTCGGTGAGTTCTAATTCCTAAAACAAGTAGCTTCTGGATGAATCTGCATTTAACTCCATTAAATATATGCTCATGTATCCTAGATATGTCTTCTGAATAAATCAGAACATGAATATTTTCACCGTGACAAACCTTCAAATATTTGAAGATTGTCATTACTTGTTCCTTGAGTATTTGGTCCCCCATTGTAAATATCACCGTTTATTTCAAGCAGTACTCAAATGACAAGATTTTCATTACTATATCCATCCTGGTAACTCCCCTCAGGACATATTCTAGTGTACTAATATCTCCGTAAAGATTGCCCCAGAATGACACATTGTGTTTTCAGGTGTGTTTATAGTAGTATATGTACATTGGGATTCTTGTACTTCTTGACACAGACACTTCATTGCTTTTAATAACCTAAGAAAACATCATATCAGTGTAGTGTATTTGTCTAGCATTGTGTGGATAATGCTTAGTTTTGGGGAGCCATGCGGTAAAACAGGATACTTATTCATACTTTTTATGTGTTTGCATGTATGTGAATACACACGCACACACACACACACACCCCTCATTTTCTGAACGTAACTTAAAAATAGCTTTTAAGAGAAATGAAAACATAGCTTTTTGCCAAGTGGCACTACTGCTGATAATTATGGGTATAATTTGTTTTGGGTTTTTTGTTTGTTTGTTTATTTGTTTTTTTGAGATGGAGTCTCACTCTGTCTCCCAGGCTGGACTGCACTGGCACGATCTCGGCTCACTGCAACCTCCACCTCTATGGATATAATTTTTATCAAAGGGAAACTTCCCTGGGGTTGCCTTGCTTGGACACCCCTCTCTGTCCACTAGAGAATTATTCCTCTCATCTGCAGTCTCTTCCTTTTCAGTCTGTCTCCTGCCTTACTTTCAGATCTATCATTCTAGGTCCAAATCGACTCACTTCACTGCACCACTTCAAAACCCTTCACGGTTGCCCATCAATTGCAAGGCCAAATCTCAACTCCTCATCTGACTTCCATGGCCTTTTACACTCTGGCTCCTGCTGCTGTCTCCCTCCTTGCTTCAATCACACAGGATGTGTGGCTCTGCTACCTCTTGCTGTGACTTTTCAGACACACAGGAAGGAGATTTGGGGAGGTTGAAAAAGGTACAATAATCCATATCGTGTGGAAGCTTTTTCAAATTGTACATGTCCTTCTCACTCTTCTCAGAGATTTCATATTTCCCAGCAGGGGTGAAGAACCCTGTTGAGCATGACTGCAGCCCCCAGGCACTGTTAATACTGAGAGGGTGCCACGTCCCCTAGCTGTATGAAAATAGATAAAAGATGGAACAGTGCTGCTCTACCTGTTTGCTATATAAAATCCAAATCTTTCTTTAGAATTCTACTCAAATATTAAGGCTTCTCTGAAGCTCTCTCTGTCTCCTATTATCAGGAGTTATGTAGCACATTGTGTTTGGTTAAACTATTTCAGATGACTATGATCTGGCCATTTTGGCCCACAAGAAACTCACTGTAATATGCTTCAATCTACTGGTAGATCCATACAGACACATCTCACTGCATTTTAATCCTTTGTTTATAAGCCTGTCTTGAACTTAGACTGTTACCCCTTGGTGTAAAAAATACATCGCATCCCTGACAACCAGCACTATTGCCTGGCATGTAGTAAAATGCTCTGTAAGTATTGAATAAAATGATATTTCCTATCAAAAGAAAAACCTAATATCCAATAATAGTCAAATAATGATACTTTGTAGCCATGAAAAGTGTAAGTTGAGCATTAAAATCATGAACAACTTGCAGTAGTACTTATAGTCTAACAGCAAGTTTAAAATATGCAAGAATGTTTATGCAAATAGACAAAACATGAAAAAAAGAAGTTTTAGGGTGAGTGATGGGATTATTTTTCTCATTTACAAGTATTTTTAACTTATTATACATAGCAAGTATGTGTCATACTATTCGCTCACTACCGAGGGAATAGCATGTCTTAAATCTTTGTACCTCCTTGCAATTAGCACAATACATGTGTGTTACAGATGATCAATAATGATCTGTTGAATGAAAATTTTAAGTGCCCTAGTGTAATGTAAGGGAAATCATAGTCAGAAAATATTTTGTTAAGGGACCTCAATGAGCCGAATCCAAACTTGCTTTATTGAATTAAGAAGCACTGGTGAAAGAAGTAAAAATGGGTCCTATACCATTCACCGTCTTACTCCCAGACCTCGCAACGTGTATACTAAGGGTGGTTATGAGGCCAAACTTCCTAAGACAGTTTGAGTAAAACACAAGAGGCATCTATGGGAGGAAAAATTTCAAGTTCTTGTTGATTTTGCTTTTTGACTTTTTTGTCCCCTTTGTGGTGTGGGTAAAATTATCAAAAGGATAAAAGCAGAGGTGCCTATGCCTAGTGTACTTCCATTTCTTTGAGTGCTGGTAGTGTACAGTTTTCTTAGATACCTAGAGCAGCTTAAGAATCCACTCTTGACCCCTGCTTGTCAGCACTCTGTCTCCACTCCAGAATGAACAGAGGCTATGTTTCTAGAAAAGCCAACTTCTTCTTTGTTGATATTTTCTTTCTCATGCCTTCTTCCTCCCTCTATACTAATTTTCTCTGCTGTGAAGCTCGCATGAATTAAATTGCAGTGAAACGTAGTGGCAACTGCAGTGAAAGAAGAAATGGTTAAATCAAGAGCTTCTATTCTGGTTGGAGTTTATTACTTCCTTGTCTTTGGACAGTGGCCTCTTGTGGGGACACAACTGAGAGAGCTCGTCATAGCTCATGGGTCCCAATGTGGTGCTTTGACCTAATTAGTTTATTTTCACTGCTGTGTAAAAAGATCCTAGAGGAAAAAAAAAATAGACTTTTCCAGGTGTGAGCTATTACCCTAAAATAGCATTTCCCACCTGCACTAGTCTGTGATCATTGTCCATTAGTAGATGTCAGAGGACACATTGTCTTCTATCCAAGACTCATAGGATTGGAAGACTTGAAGAAAAAAAAAAAGAATAATGGTATATTTTCATGGTAGAAAACTATTCCTATGTCATCTGTAGGAGGAAAATATAAAAAACCTATCTTGTACATTTTAAAACTAGCATACAGAATAACAAACAATAAATTTTATTTATTTATTTATTTATTTATTTATTTATTTATTGAGACAGAGTCTCGTTCTGCCACCCAGGCTTGAGTGGAGTGCAATGGCTTCATCTCTACTCATTGCAACCACCACCTCCCGGGTTCAAGTGATTCTCATGCCTCAGCCTCCCGAGTAACTGGGATTGTAGGCGTGCACCACCATGCTTGGCTATTTTTTTTTTTTTTTAATTTTTATTAGAGACAGGGTTTCAACAAGTTGGCCAGGCTGGTCTTGAACTCCTGACCTCAAGTGATCCACTCACCTTGGCCTCCTAAAATGCTGACATTACAGGTGTGAGCAACTGAGCCTGGCCATAAGCAATAAATTTTAGACAAGCTACCTCCATTCTTTCCAGTTTACATTATGTTTTAGAAAGCCATTTTTTTTTAACATTTAAAAGTAACCAGGTACAGAATAAGAAAATCATCTCATTTTCTAAGGGAAACAGTATAAAGCAAACTGTAATGATGATTAAAACAAACGAATAACCCTATTACAAAATTAATTGTGCATTTATACAATTCAGAATCAATCAAGACTTAGATTTTACATTAACAATAAGAAAAAAAATCAAAAGGGATCTGAACCACCGAACAGAACCATAATATCTTCTGGCATGTCTAACCAGTGGATATATATATAGCCAGTCTCAATGAAGCTCATCTTCTCTGCCTTTTCTCACTCTCCCATTCCAATGGAGTATGTTTGTTTGTTTGAGTGTTTGGGCAATTGATGTGTTTTTCCAGTTCCCCTAGTAGAGCTTATTGCACTGTTAAGCCACTGTGCAGTATATTAAGGAGAATTAGATCCCAGAATTTAGAATTTGCAGCCATGTGGTACCTTTTCTAATCAGATGAAAATGTCAAGAAATTGGTCTAAGAGTAGAGTATGAGAGCCGAAATGCTGAATATTCTCAATTTCAATATAAATAAAGATTTGAGAATTATAGTGTTTGAAACTAAAGATACAAATAGTAACAAAAGGAAAGATTTTAAAGCTTTATTTTTGCATTTGAGGTTTATAAGCTATTATTGCTACTGTATATTTTAAAAATATATTCTTTCCGATAAAAATATTGGCCATCATTCTTGTTGCCAAGAATAAGAAGAATATTTAAAAAGTGAAGTACGACATGGAGTAAACAAATATTTTCGTAATGGACTTTAATATGTACTCATGATTAAGAAATTAAAGATAATCCGTAAATAAAACAATGACAATATAATAGTTTAGAGAGTTAAGATTTAGGAAGTAGTAGATAAAATAATTATCTGCGTTATGCAAATATAATCCTTAGAATGCAATATTTGATTAATAGGAGTTGTCCTATATGTCATTCATAAACTTGTAGCAGAGAGAAACCTCTGCATAAGCTCAGGTGTTCAAGTATGCAAGAAACACAGTTTTCTGTATTTTGCTCTTGCTAAACTTAATTTGTATTCTGGGCCCTGGTTTCATCAAGTGGCAGAAACTCAATCTCAGTCAGCCCTAACTGACTATCCTCCAGGACTCTGTCTACAAAATGCCAGGTGGGGGGCCATCTGGCCCTCAGTGTCATCAGCCACCCCTGCTGGCACCCACTGAGACTTCCTTATTCCAGTCTGCTCTGTGGTCACTGGTCCTTGTAGGTTGCCACTGCAGCCTCCTTGTCCTCATTCCAAGGACACATTAGGCCTTCTGGCTCTATGAGTATTTTTCACTGGAGAAATTTTGCTTCTGCTGTACTGCTTCAGGCTAAAGGAAACTCTGTCAGCTGTCTCAGCCCACATGCCCAGTCAAACTTTGCTCTTTGAGAGCCCCAATTCATCAAAGGTTTTAGTCATTCTCTTTCAGTATGGAGACTTGATCTATGGATATCAGTAAAGCACTCTCTTTCTCAGTGATGTCACAAATGTCTAGACATTTCATTTTTGCTGCTCATTTTCTTCCTCTTCTCAGCCTATGGAACTTTGCCCTGGAGAGAAAGCAAATATGGGAAAAACAACTTCTTTACTAACTATGAATTCTTCCAAGTAATTTTGCATTTTTGAACTCAAAATCTAATAGGTAATTTTATTTCTGTTGAATTTTAATGTATCAGCCACTACTGGAGACAATCAATATACAACTTTTTTTTTTTTTTCAGTCAGAATCTTGCTCTGCTGCCCAGGCTGGAGTGCAGTGACTCGATCTCGGCTCACTGCAACCTCTGCCTCCGAGATGCAAGCGATTCTCCTGGCTCAGCCTCCGGAGTAGCTGGGATTACAGGCATGCGCCACCATGCCCAGATAATTTTTGTATTTTTAGTAGAAACAGGTTTCACCATGTTGGCCAGGCTGGTCTCAAACTCCTGGCCTCAGGTGATCTGCCCACCTTGGCCTCCCAAAGTGCTAGGATTACAGGCATAAGCCACCGTGCCCAGCCCCAATATAGAACATTCTAACTGCTGTCTGAATTAGGGGGAGGGCCATAAGCTAAAAAAAAAAGATACTAAGTGCAGAATTAGCATTGATAATATAATGATAAACCAACCCCCTAGAGATAATTGTTTAGGTAGTCAGATAAAATTAATTAAACCTATGCTAATGTATTTATACATATGATACTGAACAGTATAGTGATGTTTCACTTATTTCCATACTGGATACTGACTGATATAGAATATATGTTTCTAGATTTGAAACTTTTTCTTGTAGTAACCATTTGAAAAAACTGAAAACATCAGCATCACAACAGAATGAAGCTCTGTGTAATCAAATTCTGAAAGCCTAAAGAAATGTGATCTGCCTTTATCCAATAATAAATTTTGAAGTGCCTCTGAGAATTAATGCCTCTTGGATGATGCTCCCTAAAAACCACTTCTCTGACCTGAAGAATTAGATGTTGGAGAGCAGAGATTCTGGGTTGCAGTACATGATGAAGGTCTGGAAAGTTTGGCTTTTATTTTGGTCATTGAAGTTAAGGCACATGCTTTGGAAACCAGATGAGTGGCTGTCATTTTTGGCAAATGATTATGAAACTGCAGAGACTTTAGAGAGGACCAGCCCATATCCCAACAAAGGTGTTCATAGGCAGCCTTGTCATTTTTCTCCAAGAAACAATTTTAGATATTTGGCAGCACACAATCAAGTGCTTAATTTAGTACCCAGAATCTCACAACATAGATAGTATTAGTAATTGAGAAAAATTTAATCCAGGTATTATCAGGAGTTGGCCATGGGGATGGAACAGTTTTCACAATCCTCTCTTGTAACATCCTGTACTTGCTGGTATGACTCTTGGTATAGCCTCCTGATAATAATGTGTTCACTGCATTCAGCCTTAAATGGAATCATTTTATATAGGCCAATTTGAGTAATATTTTCCAAAGATAAAGGCAATAATTATGTGTAGAATGGTTACACTAGAGAAATAACTAATAGTAAATAGATTGATATATGGGATGGATAGATAGATGGATATATGGGTGTAAATATCACCTTCAGAAAATAATTTGATAGGCACTAATACTAGTGGGTCTTTTTTGTGGCTGCTTCATGGTCATAGTAATAAAACTATATGATGTGCATTACAAGAATTCCTGCATATTAATTAAATCTAAAATGACTTGTCATCATAATATCACACATGAAAAAATATATTATGGGAAGGGGAAAGTAGTGATCTGCCAGGATATCTTTCTTTGATTCCTGTGGCATTAATAATCAGATTTTATTGTGCTCATTCAACCTGACCCAGCTTGTTTCTTTTCGTTTTCAATTTGTGTATATAGTTATTTAAGTTATAAATCATGTTATATTATTTTAAGCAGATTTTCCCATAACATTCTTGAATTACTTAATTCACAAATATTTATTAACTTTCTTATTCATGTCAGAATCCTGTTCTAGGAACTTAAATCTTGTTCAGCATGGCTGAATCTTAGTTTAAGAAGGTCAATAGTGGAATAGCTATACTGAAGATTCTTTGCTCTTTATATGAAATATTTGGACAAGAAAACTAAGCCTGTGCTTTATTAAGAAAGTAGTCATATTTTGAAAGAGACTGAGCTTTGCATTGCCTTTCAGAAGAAATTATGGTGCTTTAAATTTATATTATATGTTCCCTGTAAGAAATTAATTAAATTAGAATTTTTTTAGGCTCTAGAGCCTACCAATTAAACTAGGATTTAAATTGGTTTTCACTCAGAATATCTTCACCTAGTGTTCTCTTTGTTCTGAAATATTTAATCGAAATAGTGATGTTAGGAGAAATAATTGAGATCCAAACACAGAAGCACTTTTTCTTTTATTTTTATTTGAAATGTAATAATTAGACATATTTATGGAATGCAGAGTGATATTTCAACACATATATGTGGTATGTAATGATCAAATATGGGTAATTAGCATACCCATCACCTCAAACTTATTATTTCTTTGTATTGGGCACATTCAAAATCTTCTCTTCCAGTTATTTGAAAATACACAATAAATTATTGTGGACTGTATTTACCCTACAGTGCTGTAGAACACTGGAACTTATTTCTTACATCTAGCTGTAATTTTGTACCTGCTAACCAAACTCTCCATATCCTCTCCTCTCCCATATCCTTCAGGGTCTAATAGCCACAATTCTACTCTCTACTTCTATATGCTCAACTTCTTATTTCCCACATATGAATGAGAATATGAGGTATTGTTTAGCTTTATGTGCATGACTTCTGCATAATATACTGTCCTGCAGGCTCATCCCTGTTGCTGTGAATGACACAATTCCATTATTTTTATGTCTAAATAGTGTTCCATTTTGTATATCTACACTTTATCCCTTCATCTGTTGATGGACATGTTGGTTGTTTCCATATTTTGGCTATTGTGAATAGTGCTGCAATGAACATGACAGTGCAGATATCAGAAATTATACTGATTTCATTTCCTTTGGATAAATATCCAGGAGCACGATTGCTGGATCATATGGCAGTTCTATTTTTAATTTTTTGAGAAATCTCCATATTGTTGTCCTTAATGCCTTACTAATTTACATTCCTACCAACAGTGTATGAGTTCCTATTTCTCCACGTTCTCACCAGCATTTATTATTTGTTTTCTCTTTATGATAATAACCATTCTAACTGGAGTGAGATGATATTTCATTGTGGTCTTGACTTGCGTTTCTCTGAATATTAGGATTTTAAAAATATATCTGTTGGCCATTTGTATATCTTCTTTGGATAAAAGTTTATTCATATATTTTGCTTTTTAAAAATCAGATTATTTAGGGTTTTGCTATTGAGTTTTTTGAGTTCCTTATGTATTCTGGAAATTAACCCTTTGTCAGATGCATAGGTTGCAAATATTTTCTTCTGTACTGTAGGTTGTCTCTGTACTCTGTTGATTGTTCTATTTGCTGTGCAGAATCTTTTTAGTTTGGTGTAATCCCATTTGTCTATGTTGGCTTTTTTAGTCTGTGCTTTTGAGGTCTTATCCAAAGAATCTTTTTCCAGACCAAGGTCATGAAGCATTTTCTCTGTATTTTCTTCTGTTAGTTTCATAGTTTAGGACCTTACTTTTAAGTCTTTAATCCATTTTGAGTTTATTTTTATGTATGGTGAGAGACAGGTTCTAGTTTCATTTATCTGTATGTGGATATCCAGTTTTCCAAGCACCATGTATTGAAGAGTGTCCCTTCCCCAACTGGTAAGCTTTCATATATCCCTAGTTTACATCTTTCCATAATGTCTCTTCTCTGAAGATATCTCCTATTATTTTATTCTTGCAAAATAATCTCTGTAATATCACAATCTATTTTTCAATAAGCCAGTTTTCAGAAATACTCAAAATTTGAGACTATCAATTATCTCTGTCTATAGTAATTCTTCAGTTGGTTGAACAGTAGTTAGGAACCTTCTTGCTGTTGATTCATCTTCTAATACCCACACAGATGTGGGTACATGAAAATAGAACAATGCAAGAACACCTCACATTACCATCACAACTGATAATTTCATGGAAAAAAATAAACCATTTCCTTAGCTTTGGAAAAGATGACTAGTTAATGAGGTACTGGATAATTTTATATAAATGTTTAAATTGAGCACTGTTCTGTAGAATCAAAGAGACCTGCATTTGCATCCTGAATTTTTCTTTTCTAGATGTATTAAATTGTGCAAGTTATTTAACTTTTCTGTTACATAGTTTGCTCATCTATGCTAGTAAAACAAGCCTATAGGTTATTGTGAAAATTGAATTAGTATGAATTTTTTAGAGACATGTATATGGCACATAGTAGGGCATGTATATGTATATTCCCTTTATTTGTGGCAGCAACAAATAGATACAATCTTACTCATTTAATTCTTCTGGAAATAGCTCTTTGATGTCGAGGCTCATTTTTCAAAGTCAGGATTATTTTTAATGCTGAGAATGAATGGCAGAGTGGGCTTTGTTTGCATTTTTATTATGTAAAGATTAATATAAGCTTTATAATAGTTGTAAAATAATAAATGCCTTGTAAAAATAAATGTGTATGTAACAGACAACTCAGAGAAAATGGGACATAGAAAACTCTCTTTTATGTAACATGCAGTTAACCTGTAGAAGATTTTCCTGTATCTAGTTAGACAACTAACTAATTGCTGAGTGAGTTAAACAATTGGACAGATATAGAATTAACATTAATAGGGAAATATGACTGTGCTTTAGGGAATATGCTTATCGGAGATAAAGAATGTGCTTAAAATTTATGGTTACGCCACACTCTGCCCATGGCTGTAAATTTCTTTCTAGCACCTTGGCTATTGTTGTGGGTCTGTGTGAACTACTACCAAGTTGGCAGCCAGCTAATATCCAAGAAAGTTTTCTCTGGTCTCCACCCGTTATCTTTTCTTTTTGGTTAACTGACATCCAGGGAGGCTCACTTGACCTGAGAACAAGAAACAGTTTTTAGTAAAAAGTACCAGACACAGGCATATACTTGCTTCCTACTGAAACAGAAACTATATTATTACAACTCTTCCAGAGTCTACAGAGGAAATTCAGAAGTTCCTGAATCAGGGGACTGACTACCAAATTTTCAACTCACAAATAGAATCCCCCACGAACTGCCCTACCTGGAGTTATCCATTAACAATTAAAGAACTGAAGAAAAGCTTTATGGTCTGGAATATCAAGGCTGCTGTCCATGAGTCTAATCCAGCCAGAACATATGCTTTGTGTGTCCAGCATGATAATTTTTGTTAAGAACATTGGTTGTGAATGCCTTTAAATGAGGCATGCTCTGCCCAGTTTTACGGCAGTCTTCACTGAAACAGATTATCTTAAGTTTGTGAATTTGAGATTGCAACTCCTGATATAAAATAACTTTTCTTTAATTGAGGAAGAAAACTAGAAGTAGAGACTTTACAGAATTCTATAATATACAAAATGGCATGCAAAAGTAAGTGGTGACCTAAAAGTCAACAGACTGAAAAAAAAGGAAAATAATAAATTATATTTGAAGCAATATATAAATAAAGTATTGAACATCATGATTTATGTAGTTAGAAATTATTTGCTGGGTGCATTTAACATAACACATAAAGTGATATTTACAGACACCCATCTAAGAAGTCACACAAAAACATTTTCCAGAACATAAAATGGTTTTGTGATTAGGTCCAACAGCATGTGAAATGTAAGCCATCAAAGCCCTTTGTACAAAGGTGGCCAGTGTGGTTGGCATGGTGTGGCCATCATTTCCAGCCCTTGCTTTAAAGCAAACAGGAAGGAACAATTAGTTTCAAGCTATTTGGACTTTAAACTATTAATAAAAGTAAATTAAATTTAAAGAAGAAATTTAAGATCTACATATGTTCTCATAATCACTAATGGCTACTTCACTTTACTTCGTTCTAGGAGATAGAGTGCAAGAGTTTGCGTGCAGGTATGTGCTTGAATATGTCTGTGTATGTTTGTCTTACTCATTCCATCACTTTCAAGTGTTTCTGGGCTGGTGCCTTCTAGTCATGAACAACCTAAGAACTGGAGTGGTGTCGACTTTGATAGAGAACCTGGGGTGTGTTCTCCACTAATCAGGATGAGCTGTGCTACTCAACTTGCATTTGTGGCACTTGCTTTCCCACTCTGTCCCTCAAGGCAAAGTTACTGTGACAGAATAAAGAGTGAGATAGAAGAATAAATGCTGGCTTTGAAATGTTAGATATGGTTTCCTCCCCTTTTCTGGTTTCAACCCCTCAGAAAAATTTGAAGGTTTCACTGGATAATAATCTCCAAGAAATAATAATAATAATAATAATAATAATAATAAAGTAATTGCTTTACGAGGGATAAAAATATGGGTAAGACATTGGAGTCTCAGCCTCTTTCCATGGAGACATTGACATTATCATAATTTCCTTACTATTTATTCTCGTGGTTTATAAATCTCTCCTCAGTGATCTCCTCATTGCAGGTTTTCCCCCAACCCAATCATCTTATGAATGAATGCCAAATTCATCTTCTTGAATCATATGATTCCTTATTTACAACACTTTCAAAGTCTGATCATGCCATTCCTCAATTCCAATACTTTCAAAGACTTCTCATTTCCTACAGTTAAGACTCATTTTTTTTTCTGCATGGCATTTGATGTCCAATACCTAAGCTCACTTCTCTCTTCTTTCTTTAGTAAGCCATTCTCTCCAGGTTTTCTCAACTGGAGTGCTTTTGGCTTTTCTAGGGGGACAACATTTTGCTGTGTGTCACTAATTACAGAATTATTAGCCTTCTTGGCTTCAGTGCAGTTAATGCCAACAACACTTCTCAGTCATTGTGACAACCAAAAATGCTCCCATCAACTTCTGAAACCCCAAGGTGGTGTGCTTTACTCCCCTTCAAGATCTGCTCTTGAACTTTGTTTGCCTTCCTGCCTTCATTCCTTGCTCCTGCTGTTTCCTTAGCATGAAATGTCACTCCCTCACATCTTCATACCCTTATCCATGATGCATTAATGAAGTTAACCTTGATCCCTAGTTCAAAGAGATTTCTTCTTCCTGAATGGCAAAGGTGATTCCTATTCACTGAGTGCTTACCACATATCAGGCATTCTTGTCAGGTGCTTTCTATTGCATAATTTCCACTTAAAATTGTGCTTCCTTGCTCATAGTGAGTTGTGCTGAAATTTGCTCACTTTGGAAGGACAACACCTCCCTCCCTCTACCATCTTCCTCCCACCAGAGGGAAAGTTAGAGGTGAAATATAAGATCTTTAGTATTGTTAGTACTTAGCTTTCAGCTGTTTCTGAGGTACAAAGCACCCTTTACTAATTTTCATAAAGTCAGTATATGGACTTAGCTACCACCTAGACTTGTCATTTTCTTTCCTCATCTTCTATACCAGATCAGTGTTCCCTTACATCAACATCTATATCTGATCTATCTTCTTATTTCCTAAGAACCCCAGCAGAATACACTGGGCTCTCAAATAGGCCTCAAAAATATTTGCTGTAAAACCCTGGATACTCAAATAATGACCAATGTATTCCAATTTTAAGTGCTTATTTAAAAGAGTAAAGATGTAGAATTTCAAAATCTTGGCTTTTGGGACAAAGGATGGCTGAGAACAGCTTAAAACCTTAAAACTAAAGATATTTAATGGCATTGATTTCAACTTTTTAAGCAAATATATAATAATGCTGTACACTAAAACTAACATAAAATGCCAGGAAAAGTTTAATACTTTGAGGATGTTAAGGTGTAATGATTCCGAGAACATAAAGAAGGATGATTGCACAATTCCCATTAACATCAATGAAATTCATATGGTAAAATTAACACTTACCTCAGTGGAAGCATGACCTCAACTGTCATTGGGCATGTTACTTTTCATGGTGTGTGCTTTTCTCCTTTAATTTCAGGCAATTTAATTTTCTGCCCACTTCACAAAGAAATGTCAGGCTGAAAGACTAGAGCATTGATGTTGAACATCTTTCTTCACACATTGTACTTACAGTAAAATTGATTTTGTTATCCTCGATATCACTAAATAAAGGCAAGAAATGCAATATTCTTTCATATAAACTCACCTTTGAAAATAGGAATTTGAAGACAAATGACAGTCATATTCATAAAACATCTTAGTAGAAATGTGAAATTTTAAAAGTAAATTTTAAGAAAAGTAACAAATAAGTAAATTATAATAAAAAGTAAACAAATAAGAAAAGCCATTATTGAAAAACAGTAATATTTTTGTGTTCCTCTAAAATTTCAGGATGGACTACATAGAAATTCAAAAGTAATGAATACATGGATTCTGTGTTTCTATTAATTTTCATAAGTCAAATAGAGAATAATGGTTAGGAGGACAGTCTCTGAATCTAGACTGTTCACAGATTGGGTCTACCAGTTACCACCTCTGCCATCTTAAGCGAGTTACATCATGTTGCTGGACCTGTTTCCTTATTGAGTAATTGTAAATACTGGAATTACTCCTTCATAAGATTGTTATGAAACTGAAATAAATTAATTTAAAACACTTTTAAGACTGGTTAGCACATAGTGAATGGAAAATAAATGTTCATTATGTATATTATCTTATTTTTAACATGATAGAGATTTTATTGGAAGAAACTAAAGATAAACCAACAGTTATCACACTAGTTTCACTGTTATGCTCTTTCAAAATATATCTGGCATGATTATTATTTTTATTATATATGAAGGAAAAGGAAATCAACATAACATGTATGTTATATAATTATTTTTGAGGACTTGATTTGTAAATCTCAGTAAATAACCAAGAATGGAACCTATTACTTAATCTGTATGAAATGTTTTATCTACTTACCCCTCTCTTAACCCAAGACAGCTTTTCAATCAAGCTGCTTGAGGACCATTTATTATGAAATTTTGCATGCTTATCACCTAATACTACTGGCTTGGCACTAGTAGGCACTCAATAAATATTTGTTTAATCCATTAACCTTTATCAAAACAAATATTCCAATTTATTCATATATCACTCCATCTAGCCAGTGCACCCAAGCATCCTTAACCATGTCCTGGAGTCTTTTCTCTTTTGTCTTTTTTATCTGAGGAGCAGTCTGAGCTTCCCTACCTCTTGATTTGTTTGCAGTGCTGCTAGTCCACCCTAATCTCTGCCTGCTCAAAACTTCTCTCAACGCAATTCAGAGAGATAGAGTTTAGCACTACAGTGACTTGGATGTATGTTGAATTTGATCTTTAAATAAATCATATGCATCTTAAGGGCACAGATGAATTTGATGATTCTTTTGTGACATCTTGCAGTTGTTCCTTAACAAATAATTATTAGTAGATAACAATCAACAACCAATCCAGTGTTTATTCTTACCTGTCATGTTAATCTCTCCATTTGAATCTACTTGAATTATTCTCTTTTTGTTTCAGTGTTGGAGTGTAATTGTTCCAGCATAAAAGAAAGGAAGATTTCCAATATTATACCATATTATAAACACACACACACACACACACACACACATACACTGATACACTCATACATACAAACATATACATTCACATATATATTTTCATGGGAAGTTATGGCAGGATTTTAACTACTGATTCAGGAACACTAAATGAGTGCATATTTCCCCTATACTCATAGATGAACTGGAGATTAATTCAGGTTACCCTGTACTCAAGTTTCTCTTGTTATAGGGGAAGGCGGATGGCAGAGCAAATACTTTGGAGTTCACTATGGGTCTAACGTAGCTAATAATTAGTTGTAAAAATCATTAAGATGGAATTGACATAATTTCACTTGCAATTCTAACATGGCATTTTGCATTTCTAAAAACTTGATTTAGCTGGACCAGAGTTTCTAAAGAATTACTTAAGGAGATTCAAACTTTCATTCAGTTATGAAACAATGCAGTGTTTTACTTTATAAATTATAACCAAATATTTTATAATAAAGATAGCTGACATGAATTGAAGGAGAAACTGTTTTATCCCCATTTTATATATGAGGAAAGTAAAAGCCCAATAAGTTAAATAATTACTCAAGAAATGGATAAGCCAGTACTCAAACTTAGGAAGTTGGCCCCAAAGCCCGTACTTATACTATACTGACACTACTGACAGATATCACTAGTTACCTAAACAAGAATCCATGCCACCCACTTCCTTTGTGAGATCCCATCTGTGTGACATTCACGTTCTTAGTCTCTCTAAAGGCAAGAATGGATATATAACCTAGTTCTGGCCAATGGAATTAGAAGAAATGCCTTCTAGGTCTTTCATTTTGTACCCTGGTGAAAAAAAGAAAAAAAAAGAAAAAGAAAAAGAAAGACTTGTTAAAGAAGCTCAGTTTTCCCCCAAATTTTAGACATTGATGTGTGAAGATGTAATACTTGGAGCTTCCGTAGCCATATTGTAACTGAAAAGAAGGTCAAGAAAATTATAGAAGAAATGACTCAGAGGCCATACATTTTTAAGCATCTGAACCAACCCTGTACCTCTTTTCTTATGAAAGTCCTGTCTGTGAGAATAATAAACTTTGTTGCTTATTGCTATTTTTTTGTATTCTTACCTGCAGCTCAAAACTGCCTAACAGATGAAAATACGAATTTCTAATTTCTAAGACATTTTACATTTTCAGTCTATAAATATGACATTTTATTTATTCTTATAAACAAAATTAGTATTCCCAAATGAATATTTCTAAGCATCTTAAATTCTTTTGGGTTTCCAAATGGATATGATTATATTTTTAAGACTGATTTTTTTTTATTTTTTATTATTTGTTTTTCTATGTATGCTTTATTCTCTTGGCCAGACGTGGAATAAACACAACAATTTTAGTTTTTGAAGTTCAGGTTTTACTAAATATTTTTGAGATTAGATAACCACCTTGATTCCTGAATTATTAGTTTGAAAATATGATTTATATTGTATTGAGAAACTGGACCAAAAAAACCTTGATTTTTAAAAAATTATTATCATAGTTTAAGTTCTAGGGTACATGTGCACAACGTGCAGGTTTGTTACATGTGTATACATGTGCCATGTGGGTGTGCTGCACCCATTAACTCGTCATTTACATTAGGTATATCTCCTAATGCTAACCCTCCCCCCTCACCCCACCCCACAACAGGCCCCGGTGTGTGATGTTCCCCACCCTGTGTCCAAGTGTTCTCATTGTTCAATTCCCACCCATTAATGAGAACATGCAGTGTTTGGTTTTCTGTCCTTGTGGTAACTTGCTCAGAATGATGGTTTCCAGCTTCATCCATGTCCCTACAAAGGACATGAACTCATCCTTTTTTATGGCTGCATAGTATCCCATGGTGTATATGTGCCACATTTTCTTAATCCAGTCTATCATTGATGGACATTTGGGTTGGTTCCAAGTTTTTGCTATTGTGAATAGTGCTGCAATAAACATACGTGTGCATGTGTCTTTATAGCAGCATGATTTATAATCCTTTGGGTATATACCCAGTAAAGGGATGTCTAACTAATTTTATGAGATCAGCATCATCCTGATACCAAAGGCTGGCAGAGACACAATAAAAAAAAAAGAGAATTTTAGACCAATATCCCTGATGAACATTGACGCAAAAACCCTCAATAAAATACTGGCAAACAGAATCCAGCAGTACATCAAAAAGCTTATCCACCACGATCAATTTGGCTTCATCCCTGGGATGCAAGGCTGGTTCAACATACTCAAATCAATAAATGTAATCCATCATATAAATGGAACCAAAGACAAAAACCTTGATTTTTAAAATGTGGATCTATTTGACTTTTTATTTCATGTAAGAATCACTGTTAGGAATATGAAAGTATATTTCAGCTTAAATATAGTGACATTCTGCTACCCTATATTTAAATTGAACCTAAATTAAACTTGTATTAATCAGTATCTGTCACATGAACTCTACCAGCTCCCTTTCACCTAAACAAACAGTCACACACAACGAAATAGAAATCTTTTCTCAGCCGGGCGCGGTGGCTCATGTCTGTAATCCCAGCACTTTGGGAGGCCGAGGTGGGCGGATCACAAGGCCAGGAGATCGAGACCATCCTGGCTAACACAGTGAAACCCCATCTCTACTAAAAATACAAAAAATTAGCCAGGCATGGTGGCAGGTGCCTGTAGTCCTAGCTACTCGGGAGGCTGAGGTGGGAGAATGGCGTGAACCCAGGAGGCGGAGCTTTCAGTGAGCCGAGATCACGCCACTGCACTCCAGCCTGGGCCACAGAGCCAGACTCCGTCTCAAAAAAAAAAAAAATATTTTCTCCTCTTTAAAGATTTCATCTTCAGATAACCCCATACTTATCCACATTACCCTACTGGCCTTTCTCTGACCGGATTGAAGATAAGAATTAAAATCATTTAAGGAGATTTTAGATCTATGTAAGACAGAGTAATCTGTTCCTAGTTTGTCTGAATTTGTGTTTGTTTTCATAAAACATTGGTTTATTAGGAGAGAAACATTTTAAATATTTGAAAATACATCTTCATTTAAAGCTAAGAGTTTAATTTCATTGTGGTAAACTGGGATGTGAAGACTTAGATTTATTAACATTAATAGAAGCAAATGCGTAATTTCTAAGCCATTAAGATAAGATCATCATTCCTTCCAGAGAATTTCAATTGAAGATCAGAAAGTCCTTAGTTAAGCCTGCCACTCACTCTATAATTTACTTACAGTGCCTGACTACCTATGACATCAAAGTACATAATGCTACAGCCCATTTCAAATACAAATCTTTAATGACAAAGTGACAGTTGCAGCCTTCTGTAAATAAAAGCATTGAGCAAAACTCAGAGGTTTAGATGTATCACTGTGATCACTCTTTATAATATGAAATATTGAAGAGAACAAATTGATAAGAATGCCAAAGGCAAGACATCATATGGTGTCTTCTGAAGATTCTATTTAAGACACATTTAAATACATGTGTTTGACTCCAGTAAAGGAAGCATTTAACTCCAGTGAAGATCCCATTTGGGAGTTGAAGTAGCACTCATTCTCTACCTAAGTACATAATAGGGGTTCAGTAAAAATTTACTGGTTTTCACTGGGCACAGTGGCTCACGCCTGTAATCCCAGCACTTTTTGAGGCCGAGGCGGGTGGATCATGAGGTCAAGAGATCGAGACCATCCTGGCCAACATGGTGAAACCCCGTCTTTACTAAAAATACAAAAATTATCTGGGCATGGTGACATATGCCTATAGTCCCAGCTACTCGGGAGGCTGAGGCAGGAGAATCGATTTAACCTGGGAGGTGAGGTTGCAGTGAGCCGAGATCGCGTCACTGCACTCTAGCCTGGTGACAGAGTGAGACTCCGTCTAAAAAAAGAAAAAAATTACTGGTTTGTATTACATGGGGTGATGGAGTGGAAAAGGAGAGGGGATGGGTTGGGAAAGGTGTAGCCTCAGGAAAACTAGCAGAGAAGGAGTACTAAGACCTCACAGACAATGGAGAAAAGACCTTCATGAATTTATGTGGGAAAGACAGTGAACAACTATGTATGTACACCAACGGAAACCCTGTATTCAGCTGCAGCATGCATTCTAAAGTCCATGCCACATGATCTGACTTAGAATCATTAAAAGAAGACAAAGGAAATACAATTTGGCCAGCATAACTATGAAAACATTTAAAGGAGTAGGCTTTAGATCTTGTTTGGGATAGAGCTAATTTCCTTTGTCTCATATTTCCATAAAGAAATGACCTACTGATCTACTGCCCAAGACAGAACAATATTAAAGTGAATTAATATTGTTGCTGACGCCTCCCTACTCAGCCTTCCCTTAAATGCAGGTGGAGCGATTACTTATTGATGATATTAAGGAACCTGATGTCCAATGGCCATGCCACAAGAATCAATGGAATTTCTTTGCGCCAAAAATAAAAAACAGTCCTCTAATTCCTGGACTCATTTTCCCTCTCCTTCCTTCCCTTCTCCTATCCTTCCCTTTTTCCTTCTGTCTATTGACTCTTCCTCAAGCAAAGCATCACCTACCCTCTTACCCACAGTGGTCCATTTGGGATTTGAAGTAGGATCCCTGGATCCCTGAGTTTTCCACTGCTGCATGTAACAATTACAAAGCCATACTTTATCTAGATTGTTATATGGCCCCTGAGTCTGCCTGCAATTTGGTTAGAATCTATAGGAGGAAAAAGGTCAACAGCTTGACTTACCCTAATGTCCAGTAAATCACCAAATCCTAGGAAGCACGAGTTATTAAAAAATATATATATATTAAGAATAACTCTGTTGACAGAGTAGGGCTTTTGAGTGACAGGCATTTTTGTTATATAATTCTTTGCAGAAGAAGTGAGAAATCAATAAGGCCATGTAGCTTATTTGGATGTTTCTTATAAACAATTAAAACAATACAAATAATAATAAACACTATTGATTGAATATATACTATAGGACAGGCACTGTACTAGGCCCTATACATTTATTACATCAATTTTTCCAAACACCTTCAAGCTATAGGTTGACAAACTCTGATTCCTAAGTAATGACTACGGTTTTCGCAGACGTAAAGGCAAATGAGTGACGTAAGGTTTATAAATAAAAAACACATGTCTCACATGATCTTACCTCCCCTCCATGCCTATTTCAGGCTTTCCTCATCAATTGCAGCACAATCACTACCAATCAATCTGCACTGACCAAGAGAGATGAAATTTATTCACCATCCTGGTGCTGTTGTAACTCGTGTGTTCTCAACTCTTGATGTGCTATGCTCCAGTGTCACTGAAAATTCTAGAAATCTCACCAGCTTAGAAGAATTTTCAAACAGCAGGTCACAGGCTAAGCTAATAGGTACTGATTAATCAAGAGTCAACTTTAGCACTCTTCCTGTTTTGTGAACTGTTTAGATAGTCTATAAGGCTAATTATTCAAACTACAACAGAAATCAATAATACATTTTTAATGAAAAAATATTTTTAAATTTGATCACTTTCTTCCTATTTAATCTTGTTATTTTACAGACTATGAGAGACAAGAAATACAAGTATATAGAACATATGAGAATATAATGGAAACATAATTGAACTGCATAAAGTTTTAAAATTGAAGAGCTATCAAGCGTAGTGACTTAGAGCACAGGCTTTGGTATCAAGTAGCTCTGGATTCATGTTCTGGTTCTTCCTTTCTGCATCCTTGTGCAAGTTACTTAATCTCTGTATTCCTTAACATCTTCATCAGTAAAATAATCAATGACAGCCATTGCATACACTTGGTGGAAAGATTGAGTGAAATAAGATATTTAAAAGGCACTTACACTCGGAGCCAAGATAGTCAACTAGACACAGCCATTTGGAACATGTGACGCTGAGGGACTGGAACATCAGGTAGACTGGCAGATTCCAAGCAGATCTTCAGAGGGAAGGCACTGGGAGTGGACAGAGGGAGGATACAGACACTGGGCTGAAGGGGAAGGAAGCTGGGAAACCTGCACAGGACTACTGAGCACCAGGACCTGTTCCTGGCCTCCAGCAACTCCTGGGGAAGAAGTGAATTTAATAGATGAGGAGTGGCTTGCTCTCACAATGAACCTCTGGAATCTGGGCAGCAAGAAGCCCTGACGCCCCCATGGACTCTTGAGTTGGTGATGAGAGATGCTTAGAGCAGTGCTGAGAGCAGGCTCCAGCTAGTGAAGAGCACAGAGGGTTTGGTGTGTCAACGTTAGCAGTGGAGCATGGCCAGTGATACCCATCGCCCAAGGCTCACCATGTTCTCTAGGAGACTTTAGCCATGGGGTAACTGTTGGAACTAGGTAGAGCAGGGCGGTCATGCCCCTGAGATGGAGCCAGTACCATCTGAGCACCCTCTGTCTGCTGGCCTCTCCTGGGGCCCCAACCTGGCCACTCCTGCTAGGCAGCATGGCCTCAGATGCTCAAACGGGGTGCTCCTCAAGAGTCCTCATCGTAGCTCCTTTGCCAGTGACTATGCCTGACCATTGGAGAGCTCCAGTAGACCAGCCCTTGCCAGTGTGTGCCAGTCCACCTGATCATCTCTCTATTGCAGCCTGCACCTTGCCACTTTGCCAGCACACACTCATCCAAAGCCACTCCCCAACTGCTTTGCTGGTGCATGTGTGTAGGCAGACCTTGCCTCTTCTCCCCCACCACTGTGCACATGTACCATGTCATACCACCACTACCAGAATGAGCGCAACCCAGTGCCCTCCCCCAGCTGATGTGTGAGCACTCAGCCATAACACCATTGTTGGCAGGAGCACACATATGGACTCCAGAGACCCGTCCCCTCTCCTCACTCCAGTGTTTCTGCCACCACAGTGAACCAGCTCATGACACTGGTGGGCCCATCCTCCCTGTACCACCAACCTGGTAAGTGAGAACATGTGCAGGAATGCTGGTGACCCCACCCAATCCTGCACTGCCACTGCCACCATTGCGAATGTGCATACAATCCACCATAAAACGATCCTTAGCAAATTCAAAAAACCAAATTCATACCAAACACATGCTCAGACTACAGTGCAACAAAAATAGAAATCAATACTAAGAAAATCACTCAAAACCATACAATTACATTGAAATTAATCTGCTCCCTAATGACTTTGTAGTAAACAATGAAATAAAGGTAGAAATCAAGAAACTAATGAAAACGAATATATTAATACTAGAATTTCTCAGACACAGCTAAAGCAATGTAAAAAGGGAACTTTATACCTCTAAACACTCATTTCAAAAAGTTTAAAAGAGTCCAGGCGCAATGGCTCACACCTGTAATCCCAGCACTTTGGGAGGCCAAGGTGGGCGGATCATGAGGTCAGGAGATCGAGACCATCCTGGCTAACATGGTGAAACCTGTCTCTACTAAAAATATAAAAATTAGCCAGGCATGGTGGTGGGTGCCTGTAGTCCCAGCTACTCAGGAGGCTGAGGCAGGAGAATGGCATGAACCCAGGAGGCAGAAGTTGCAGTGAGCTGAGATCACGCCACTGCACTCCAGCCTGGGTGACAGAGCGAGACTCTGTCTCAAAATAAATAAATAAATAAAAAGTTAAAAAGATCTCAAATTAACAACCTAACATCACACCAAGAAATGAAGATACAAGAGAAAACTAACCCCAAAGCTAGCAGAAGACAGGAAGTAACACAAATCAGAGCTGAATTAAAGGAAATTGAGACATAAAAATCCATAGGAAAGATCATGAGCCCAGGAGTTTGTTATTTAAAATAATAAATATGATTGATAGACCACTAGCTAGACAAAGAAAAAAGAGAGAAGAGCCAAATAAACACAATTAGAAATGACAAAGGAGAGATTACCTCTGACCCCACAGAAGCACAAAAATCCCTCAGTGACTGCTACAAACATCTCTGTGAACATAAACTAGAATACCTAGAGGAAACGGATAAACATCTAAAAATATGCAACCTCTCAAGATTCAACCAGGAACAAATTGAATCCCTGGACAAACCAATAACAAGTTCCAAAATTGAATCAGTAATAAAAAGCTTACCAACTGGAAAAAAATTCGGACCAGATGGATTCACTGCCAAATTCTATCAGATATATAAAGAAGAGCTTGTACCATTCCTACTGAAACTGCTCCAAAAATTGAGAAAAGGGACTCCTCCCTAACTCATTCTAGGAATAAAAGGCATCCAAATAGTAAGAGAGAAAGTCAACCTATCTCTATTATCAGATGGTATGTTTCTATACCAAGAAAACCTCATAGTCTCTGTCCAAAACCTCCTAGATCTTTATAAGCCACTTCAGCAAAGTTTCAGGATACAAAATTAGTGTACAAAAATCAGTAGCATTTCTATAAAGCAACAATGTCCAAACTGAAAGCCAAATCAAGAATGCAATTCCATTTGTAGTAGCCGCAAAAGGAATAAAATTCCTAGGAATACAGTTAACCAAGGAGGTAAAAGATCTCTAAAGCAAGAATAATGAAACACTGCTGAAAGCAATCAGAGCCATCAAAAACAAATGAGAAAATATTTGATGCTCATGGATAGGAAGAATCAGGATTGCTAAAATGGCCATACTGCCCTAAAAAATTTATAGATTCAATACCTTTTTTATCAAACTGTCAATTACATTCTTCACAGAATTTAGAAAAAAAAAATTTTAATTTATGTGGAACCAAAAAAGAACCTGAATACCCAAGTTAATCCTAAGAGAAAAGAACAAAGCTGGAGGCATCAAGTTACGTGACTTCAAACTATACTACAAGGCTACAGTAACCAAAACAGCATGACACTGGTACAAAAACAGACACACAGATTAATGGAACAGAATAGAGAGCTTACACACTACTGGTGAGAATGTAAATTAGTTCAGCTATAGTGGAAGGCAGTGTGGCAGTTTCTCAGGGAACTTAAAAGAGAATAATCATTCAACCCAACAATCCCATTATTGGGTATATACCCAAAGGAATTTAAATTGTTCTACCATAAAGACACCTGCACACATATCTTCATCACAATGCTATTCATAATAGTGAAGACATGGAATCAACCTAAATTCTCATCAATGGTATACTGGATGAAGAAAATGTGATACATATACATCATCAAATACTACACAGACATAAAAAATGAATGAGGTCATGTTTTTTGCAGCAACATGGATGGAGTTGGAGGTCATTATCCTTAGCAAACTAATACAGGAACAGAAGACCAAATACTTCATGTTCTCACTTAATAGTAGGAGCTAAAGACTGAATACTTATGGATACATATGTACTTCAGGGTTAAGGGTGGGAGGAAGGAGAGGATGGAAAAACTACCTATTAAGTACTATGCTTATTACCTGGTTGATGAAATAATCTGTACACAAAACTCCTGTGACGTGCAGTTTACCTATATAACAAACCTACACATATACCCTTAAACCTAAGCAAAAGTTAAAAAAATAAAAGCACTTAGCATGGGGTCTGTACACTTATGGGCAATTATTATTATTATCTATTATTGTTGATTATTACTGAAAAACAGAAGTTACAGCATGCAAAGCCTTCAAACCATGAACCGTATAAAGAAGGTCAGCAGGCTCCTCAATGTTTTCCTTTTCAACTTAGCTTTTATCTAACTCACATGCATGGGTTTGACTATAAAATTTCATTTGAATCAAGAATAATATGATACTTTATATTTTAAGATGATTGGTCTAATGAAAGACTATTTATCTAGAAGTAATGACTAGGTAGGTGGGTGACATTGGGCAATTTATCTAACTTCTCTACCATGAACCCATTTCTATGAAGTAATGGCATCAGTTTGGATAATATTGAATAATCTGTATGGCTGTCAAGGTATGTTCTTTAGTTGATATTATTTGGCATTGATTTGGCACTTTAAACTTCAATTCATTTGTACTTATCTTTGAGTTTTACAACATTAATACCTTTATATCAATATAGCAACTAGAGAAATTCAACTATTTATTTCTGTTTTCCTGGCTAATTTTCTACCCAATAACATCACAATAATAATGCAATTTCATTACTATACTGATTATTATACTAGCTACAAATTTGAAATCATATGCATGATAATAACATGTATAAAGCAGCACAGTAAAAATATACTTACTCTGCTATTTCACCTTTTAGACTGTGTTGCTTTTACAGCTGGCATTGAGTGTCTGTGGCTTTTCCAGGCACAGGGTACAAGATGTCACTGGATCTACCATTCTAGGGTCTGTAGGACTGTGACCCTCTTCTCACAGCTCCACTAGGCAGTGCCCCAGTGAGGACTCTGTGTGGGGGCTGCAACCTCACATTTCCCTTCCACACTGCCTTAGCAGAGGTTCTACGTGAGGGCTCCACTCCTACAGCAAACTTCTGCCTGGACATCCAGGTATTTCCTTACATCCTCTGAAATCTAGGTGGAGGTTCCACAACCTCAATTCTTGACCCAGGTGCACCTGCAGGGCCAACACCATGTGGAAACTTCCAAAACTTGGGGCTTGCACCCTCTGGAGCAATGGCCTGAGGTATACATTGGCCCCTTTTGGTCATGGCTGGAGCAGCTGGGACACAGGGCATTAAGTCCCAAGGCTGCACACATTAGGGGATCCCCGGGCCTGGCCCAGGGAACCTTTTTTTCCTCCTAGGCCTCTGGGTCTGTGAAGGGAGGGACTGCTGTGAATATCTCTGACATGCACTGGAGACATTTTCTCCATTGTCTTGGTGATTAACATCAGCTCCTCATTACTTATGTAAATTTCTGCAGCAAGCTTGAATTTCTTCCCAGAAAATGGGTTTTTCTTTTCCACTGCATCATCAGGCTGCACATTTTTTCAAACTTTCATGCTCTGCTCCCTCTTGAATTCTTTGCCACTTAGAAATTCCTTCTGCCAGATACCCTAAATCATCTCTCTCAAGTTCAAATTTCCACATATCTCTAGGGCAGGTGCAAAATGCTGTCAGTCTCTTTGCTAAAGCACAGCAAGAGTGACATTTACTCCAGTTCTCAATAATTTTTTCATCTTCATCTGAGATCACCTCAGCCTGGATTTTATTGTCCATGTCACAATCAGCATTTTAGTCAAAGCTATTCAGCAAGTCTCTAGGAAGTCCCAAACTTTCCTACATCTTCCTGTCTTCTGAGCCCTCTAAGTCTCTAGGAAGTTCCAGACTTTCCCAGATTTTCTTACCTTTTTCTGAGCCCTCCAGACTGTTCCAACCTCTGCCTGTTATCCAGGTCCAAAGTTCCTTCCACATTTTCAGGTATCTTTACAGCAGTGCCCCAATCTCTGTGGTATCAATTTACTGTGTTAGTTGGTTCTCACACTGCTAACAAAGACATGACCAAGACTGGGTAATTTATAATGGAAAGAGGTTTAATTAACTCAGAGTTTCGAAGGGTTGTGGAGGCCTCTGGAAACTTACAATCATAGAAGAAGGGGAAGCAAACACTTCCTTATTGATATGGTGGCAGCAAGGAGAAGTTCAGAGCAAAAGAGGAGAACCCCTTATAAAACCATCAGATCTCATGAGAACCAACTCACTATCACAAGAACATAAAACAATTGAGATGTTTGGTAAACCAAGCATGTCCCTAAGCTGCCAAGAAATGTACCCCCAAATATGCAGCAGAACTAATATCATAAAGAATGTGTATCTACCTCAGGAGACAGAAGGAAATATTAAGTGTCCGTGCATCTTATATACTAACTCTTTATACTATGTTTTTTATGTAGGTCCTTGTAGGGAGACTTCCAGGTCACAGGTTTGGGTCTAAGACACAGGAAGGCTGAAGAAGCAAGTATTTAACATTTTTACCTTTACAAAGACAGTTTTTGATACCAACCAAGACTCAATAGATGAGAGAGTTGTCACAACTAGAAATAAATTCAGATTCTAAATGGTTAGAATAGATAAAAATGTTTACCAACTCATGCCCACCATAACCACACACTGTGTGTCAAGTCTTGTACCTACCCACAGAAAATGGAAATGAGCAGTTCATATTCCTTGATTTCCCAAGTAACTGTCTAGATTGAGGGATGCTCAAATACAAAATTTGAATCTTATGTGATAGGGGCTATGAAAATATAAAAAGAGAATCCAAGGCTGAGAGGATGAAAATACATGCCAGAATTATTTGAGAATCATCCAGTTATTAACTTTAAATCAATAATCTGAATGGAGCAGTCATCCTGCATAGAAAATCCTTAATGTCATTCTTTAATCTTTTCTTTCTCTAATATATCATATATAATCCCCCAGGAAATCCTCTTGACTCTTCCTTCAGATTATATCCAAAAAATAATTATTATTATTATATTATTAGCATTATTATTATTATGGAAAGACAGTAGGAGAACAGGAAGTAATAATTATTATATTCTTAAATCACATATAATTTCTAGGAAACATTATTTCCTAGTAATATCAGTATCTAATATATTATTATTATTTTTATTACTTCCTACCTGGTCTCCTACTATCCTTCCATAAGAGTTTACTCAAAATGAGGCATTTAAAGTTGAAATGCATATACCTCAGAACCTTCCAGTGGCCTGCAAACTCTCCCAGAAAACAAGCCCAAGCACTTAATATGGCCTATCAGGCACTACAAAATCTGGCCTCAGTTGCCTCCACCATTACCACTTCCCCCTCATTCCCTGAACTCCAGCCACAGTTACTCCCTTGCCGTTCTTCCGACATAGGATCTGTGCTCCTGCCTTACTGCGCTTGTCCTTAGCTCTTATTGTGTTCTTATCTGTTCCCTCTGCCTGGAATGCTCTTCCCTCAATTATCTGCATAGCATGTTCCCTCACTGCCTTTAGTCTTTACTGAATTACACTTTTTTAGTGAGCCCTTCCCTGGACACCCTATTTCAAATTTGAATGGCTGCCTCCGCCCACAACTTGACATTTGCCATCCCACTTATTTGCTTTAGATTTTTCCATAGCATTATCACTTTCTAGTCTTTTATATCATTTATTTATTTTGTGTACCCTTTGTATACCTCCTCCTTTAACACGTAAGATCAATGAAAGCAAGGATTTTTGTTAGTGCTGTGTCCACATTGCCTAAAATAGTAAGTTCCTGGCATATAGTGAATACTCACAACTATCGTCAAATAAATGATTGAATAATAAGCATCTACCAGTTATGTGAACAGACCCCAAATGAAGGATAAAAACACACAGAAATTCTCCTTTCGGCTTTACTTTTTCTTTTTGTGCCTCAGAATTTATTTTCCTAGTAATTTCAGTATCTAATATTTGGATGTTGTATTTCTATCCTCATCCCTGTGAACTCACAGTCCAGGAATCCTTCTTCTTCTTCCCAAAGTAAATGCCAGTGTAAAGACACTTTTTGTCTGCCAAATATCAGAGAACATAGAAGAAGGAGAAAGCTGAGAGTGCATCTTGTACTTGTTTCTTTTTCAATGCCTTCTTCCTTTTACATTTTTTTCCTACTAATGATTCTCATCTTCAAATTTAATGTAGGCAGCAACATAAAAGCTCTAGGAGAAGGAAATGCTTTCCTTGCTCCAACTTGAAAAGAGAGAAATCCTTTTCCTAGCTATATTCTAGGGTACCAACTTCCTCCATAACTAAGCATGTTATTGTTATCTCGGGGTAGACTTAGTTGAGCTCCCCTTAGACAGTGTTATTAAATGTGTACTGTAGACCAGACACTCTTTAGGAGTTTTCAAAGCTGGAATGTAATTTAATTCAAACAACAATATTACAGTTCTAAATTATTATCCCCACATTACAGTGTATAAACTGAAGTTGGGCAAAAATAGGAAATGTGCCTAAGGTCATCTATCTAGAGACGGAGCTTATATCCAAACTCTTGTCAGCCTGACTCCAAAAATGGCTCTTTTTCCACTTTCTTGCATTCTGATTGCAAGTATCTCTTCAAGCATCAGGTCTTCTTTTTCATCATTTCAGTGTTATTCTCAGCCCCCAAAGGCATCCTTAGGTTACTAAAAACTTAAAGAGAATTTATTTCCCCACCACGGCCTTTTTTTTTTTTTTTTTTTTTTTTTTACATTTTAAAATTGGAATCTAGAATATAAACCACAGAAACAATTATCCATTTATTTCGAACCTGTTTAGGGAGGTAAGTTACGAAAAGAGATAAAAACAGCTTGTGAAGGTATCGGAGGCACCTCCATACTGATGCTCATTTTATTCTATTAGTTAAAGAGAAACTAGAGGCAGTCACACTAATTTGAGGTTCAGCCTGCCCCTGACCACTTTCTTTCTATCTAAACAAAAAGAAACGCGTGGAAGACAAAAAGATCTAAGAGGCTTGGCACTCTTCTGTACAAATTCAACCAAGAAATGTAGTTCTCTTTCTTATAGACCATTAGAATAAATTAATACCTTCCCAGATAGTTAAGGGAGACTTTTTTGTTGCATTGATATATTACTTGGAAAAAAGGAAAAATGTGCCCCTTGTTTCTACTTCATGCTTTATTGTTAAACCTCTGTCTGCCTTTTGTTCCACTGTCACCCTGTACCTTGGATGTTCCTAGATGCCAAAATTCACAAGACAATGTGCTGCCTATTGTTAAACATATGCCTGCCTCCTTGGTTGCCGCTGTGTTGACATTAGTACCTTTGCCCGGAGCACCCTAGCTTAAAGAGGTTTCTGTTGCAGCTCAGCTCCTACAATGATTTGTACCTATTGACAGGATCGCAGATAATTAGCATTGGTGGCTTGTCAGCTGCCACTGAGATCACTCTGATTCTCTGTGGAAAATATCCACAAGAGCAGACACTTTTTCACTAGGGTTTCTAGAGCAAATTATAATTACTTCTTTTTTCAAATAAAAGAAAACATTTCTTCCATCACTACTGTGTCTTCAAGCAGTGAAAAACAAATGGTATTTCAGATATTTTTCCCTCCATCCCCTAGCCACGTTTCATTTTGAAGACCCACAGATTCTTACACCAATGCCCTATTCGAGACTACATGGCTCTGTTTATGAGCTTCCTTTTCATTCATGTTATTTTTTTCACCATGTGTATGATTTTAGACATTTAGGGATGCTGCTAAGTACTTGAGGTGCTGTTTGAAATTGACAGAGACTTCTACTAACTGTCAGGGTTTTCTAAGAGGTTCAGGCTGCTTTTTCAAAGAAGACTAAAAATATGTATGTAGATTAATGGAAATTGTGTTATTTTTGCAATGTAGAATGCTATTTTCATTTTTTTTAAAAAAAACAGATTTCTGTTCCCATTTAATTCTGCTTTTGTCACCTTTCTAAAATCATAATCTTCCCACTCCTGTACTTGTAGTTTTCCATTGCAGAGCTAACAAATCAGCGTGTATGCTTAGTAAATGCAAGAAATTTTAAAATACTCAAGAAAGTTGGATTCTTACATTCATTCCTCTTTAAAAATAACCAACAAATTATTTTCATCAATATATATGGAGATTAAGGCACTTAGATATAAGAAATGTCAAACATAAAATTATAAAATTAAATTCCTCTTACAATGCCATGGGATGTGTAAGAAGTGCTAACAGGTTTTTAGTATTATATCTCTCTTTAGTGTTGTATTAGTATCTCATATTGTATCTCTCTACAAATGATTTCATTAGTGTTATTTCCTTAGCGCACTTCAAAGTGTATTGTCCCATAAAATCCTTCCCCAAAAATTAGATTCTTTTTTTTTTTTTTTTGGTATGCAATGGTCTAAAGAGTTAAGGCCTTCAACATTTATTTAAAATTTGATATCTGAAGTTGAATCTTATAGGCAAGGTTATTAAACTTGAGAAAATTAATAAAAATTGAGTATCATCCTTTTTTAAAAGAAGCATGTTCAACATAAATGCTTGCCACTCAACTCTCTTGTACAAATTCTAGATTCTGAGTTTCATTCAACTTTGCCTTGAGAGTAAATTTACAGGTAACAGTAAGCATATTAAAGAACACAGATATTGAAAACCCTAACTATGATGGGTTTCTGGCCAAGAGGAATATTACCATTTCTAATCTCTTTTAACAGAATAATATTTATGAGTACCTAAACCTTTAAGATGATTTTTAAAATGTAATATTAAAGGAAATAAAATAGTATATAATCTCTGCCCTGAGCCCTATCCCTTGGCTGAAATAATCATTTACCTTGTTACCTTATCCTATATTGTGATAATAATTCCTATTTTTCATACACCTTACAACTCCTTTCCATGAAAAGAAATAAAACAAGACTGTAACTACTATAAAGGCATAAGAGATGAAAAAATAAACTTTACAAATAAGAACCATAAGACAAAAATCATACCACTACAGTTGATTTTTATATTTTCAATGAAGTGTGCAAATATTGAATATAAAAAGCAAATAACAGAATACTAATAATCATGGTTGTACTCTGCTTTAATCCTGTTTTCCATATACCTGTTTATCCAAACTTACTTTTCTACTATCTGTATGTCAAGCAAAGATAGGCCATGCTGCGGTAACAAATCACAGCATCTCAAAGTGTAGTATAACATAAGCTTATTCATTCTCTTTTGAAGTTCTATAGAGATTGGTGAAGGTAGCATCTAACTTTCTAGATTGTTTGAGTATCCACTTTTTAAATGTATTCTTCCCCCGCCCATACGGACTAAGATGGTTAAACCATGACTTAATTTTAAACCTTGGCAAGTATATTGCATTTTTCAAGACAAGAAGTATGTCCTTTTTTTTTCAATTTTGATGACATAGTATGGAAGAATGTAATAATTAAATCTCTCAAAGTAAATGCAACTGATACCCTCCTTCTTTAAAGTTATTTTAAGAACTTTAATTTTTCACATGTATAATCTCTAAAGTTAGATGCATAGGTATATAAGCAAGCATTAAATTTTTATTCATTAACTTTTGCAAACTAATTGGTATTGAAAAGTATTGCCAGTAATACATTGTGTTAAGTGTAATTTTTCTATACATTTGGGTCACTGATTCTTTCACATTTTGATGTCACTTAGTCTAACATAAGTGGCATTTTTTTAACTGAAGTGCCTAATTTGTATAGTGAAAACAAAATTATTCAGCTGTCAGTCTTTTCTCTTTACTCTTGGGTTGTAAATTATAGATTGAAATTTACTAGCAGCCACTGTATTTGATTTGCAGAAAGAAGCAAAGGAGGCATCTTTGATCGCCACATCTTTTACCATTTATATCTTGGTTTATCAAAATGGAAGGTGACATCGCAGATTATATTATTCCTAGAAAAGGCTGCAGGTTGGAAAAGCCATAGGTTTGGCTTTCTACCATAGAAGGGAAATCTTTGAATATAGAAAACTATGCATGTTTATTATTGAAGGGTAAGAATTGAAAGGTAGATAGAAGATAGATAGATGATAGATAGATAGATAGATAGATAGATAGATAGATAGATAGATAGATAGACAGATGGATAGATGAATAGTAGAATACCCTGACTGGCTACATTGGATAAATAAAATGTTTCTTAGTTTTGTTTTTTTTTTTTTTTCTTGCAGTTGAGCCTTTTGCTTTCCAGAAGAGCATATACCAAGCCACCCCAAAGCACATCACAGGATTGCCTGGTTTCCCCCTAGCTATCATTTAGACTATACTGCTATATCAAATTGTATTGTCAGGGTTTTTGCCTCTCGGTGAGTCTGTTCTTGCAAGCTAGTTGGATATTTTGATTTGACTGGTCAAGGTAAAAAAAAAAGAAAACCTACATTTCCAGAGATCCAAGACAATAAGATAACTAATTAATGTCACGTGGTTTTAAAATTCTTATTCATTTATTTGTTCCTTAGATGTTATGTGAATAATACACAATATCTGTCTTTGGGGGCTTAAAAGCTAATGGTTGAAGAAGCAGACATATGTAGAAGTCGTAATAGCTCTATGAATTTTAGGGGGAGTTCATTTGCTGAGATGAAGGAGATAGTTGGAGCAAGCTTAGTGTATTCATTTCTTTATTGATGCCTAACAAATTAACATAAAATTAGCAGCTTAAAATCAACAATTAGTTATTATCTCACAATCCTCTACATCAGAAGTCTGAGTGGATTTGACTGGGTTTTCTGTTCTGGGTCTCAGAAAGCTAACAAAAATTTTGGCTAAGTTCAGCTCATATCTAGAGGCTCAGGGGAAGAATGCACTTATATGCTCATTCAAGCTAATGACATAATATAGTTATTTGTGGCTGTAGGTCTGAGGTCCTTGTTTCCTTGCTGCCTTGGGGCCAAGGGGGCACTTTCTGCTCCTGGAAGCCACCTGCCTTCTTTCTCATGTATTCCCGTCCATCTTCAAAGCCAGCAACAGCACTTGGAGCCCCCGTGTTTCAAATATCCCTGACTTCTCCTTCTGCCACCAGCCAGAGAAAACTCTCAACTTTTAAAGGGCTCATGTGATTAAATTAGATCCATCTAGATAATCTCCTTATTTTAAGGTCAACTGGCTGGCAACTGTAATTACAACAGTAAAACCCCTTTTGCCATGTAAGATAACATAATCATCAGAGTAACACCAGCGGCAAAGGTCATGGAGGACATTCCCAAATTTTGCACACCACACTTGGAGAAGTCTTTTTTACAGAGGTAGGTAGGATTGAACCCCAATAATTTGGAGGAAAGGACAGAGACAATGGGGCATGGAAATTTATGTCATATTTTTAAGGATGGTGGGAAAGTCCACTGTGTTTGTCTCAAGACAATCAAGTGATACTTATCTTGGGTTCTTATACAGTTTCATAGATTTTCATTTCTATGTAGCGAAGAGCTAATAACGTAAGGCAAAATGTGTAATCGGTGTACCAAAGGCTGCTATAGGATCATAGAGAATAAGCACAGAGAAAAAGGGCATCTGATTCAGCCCTCAGCAACGGTTGGAGGTATTAGGAAAGGTTTCCATGAAGAAACCTGAACTGAATTCCTATTAAAGAATAGGAATATTTGTCAAGTAAGTAGATGGAGAACAATAAATGGACCATGAAAAAAAAAAGAAACAAAGATCAAAGACATGAAGGATTTAGAGAAGAAAGTGGCAAACGCAAGAAGAGTTTCAGTGAAAACCTGATGTCTGATGAGATTAGTTTGCATGTGTTCAGTTTGAGGTGTTTGAAACAAAGAAGTGGAGCTGCCTAGCAGTCAGTTAGACCTGTCTGTCTGTCTGTCTGAAAACCTTCGGAAGTAGAGCTGGCTAAATATATTTAAAAATTAAGTTAAACTAAATGATGTGAGCATCACCTTGTATTTGTAGTATTTAAAGTCTTAAGTATGAAAGAATTACCCCAAAGGAAAGCATAAGAATATAGGAGTGAGAATCAACTTGCTATAGTAAAAGAGTAATGGGAAGTAAAGAGAATAGAAATATGGGTGGAGACTACTGTTTCCTTAAGCTTGACCTGGAGGGAAATGAGTAATACAATATTAGTTTTAAAAGGGTAGATCCACTAGAGAAGGATTTCTCAAAGCCAGTGGCAACACTATTGACATTTGGAGATAATTATTTGCTGTGTGGGGCTGTCTAATGCATTATAAGATGTTTAACAGCTATCTCTGAGCCCTACCCTCTAGATGTCAGTTGCAATCCCCAAGATGAGACAACCAGAGTGTCTGCAAACATTGCCCAAATGTGTTCTTGGAGAAAAACCACTCCTGGTTGAGAACCACTGCTCTATAAGATACTCATGTTAATTAGGCAATCAATAATACCACAGTTAGAAGAGGATAAGACTGAATATTGTGAGTGATCCAATGGGGAAACAAAAGCATCTGTTGAAAATAGAAACGTTCAATGAAGGAGTAAAATAAACCTAGGAAAAGATAGAGAGTAATACTGTTCACAGGCTTTGAAAAAAACTAAAATAGGTTGGCAGCCAGTGATAGCATAGCCAATGATTCTTTTATCGTTGGAGATCAAGAAATGAAGCCAAGTGTCTTTTTTTCTACCTGAGGACAACCAGCACAATACTTCCAGGTATGTCCTGGATCCCAGCCTTTCTTGCAAGCCTTTCTTGCCTTCTCGAGATCATTCCTTTAGCAATGCTTCCTTTACTCTCTCTCTCTCATTAACAAATTGCCCCTCTCTACAGCTTATTTCTATACCAAAATAATTCAAAATTCTGAGAAACACTGCTTGTGCCCACCAACATTAAAGGTATATGCATTCGTTTCCTATTGCTGCTATAACAAAGTTTCCCAAACTTAGTGCTTAAAACACAAATTTCCTCTGTTACAATTCTGATATCCAGAAGTCTGAAATGAGTCTTATGCGTCTAAAACCAAGGTACACAGGAGTCCTGCATTCCTTCTGGAGGTTCCAGGAGAGAATCCACTCTCTCATCTTTTGTAACTTCTACCTATCACCTACATTTCTTGGCTTGTGGCCCCTTATCCATCTCCAGAGCATGTCATTTCAACCTCTGTGTCCACCATTCCATCTCCATGTCTTTGTCTTTCTTGCCTCCATCTTTGAAAGACATTCGTGATTCCATTGGGCCCACCAGAATAATCCAAAAGATTCTTTCCACCTCAAAATCCTTAACTTTATCACATCTTCAAAGTCACTTTTGCCATTTAAGGTAATGTAGGTTCCAGGATTAGGATGTGAACATCTTTCGGGGAGCCATTACTAAGCCTAACACTGTATATTAAAAAGGAAAACTGTGACAATATGATGAGAATAATATAGGTCAGAGACATAGGTTAGAGGAAGAAGAGTTAGACTTGGACGACATTTCAACTGAAAATAAGCCAAACCTTGGTTGTGATATATGGAATAAAAGAGACTGTCCTTTCCATCAGTTTCTTGATTCTCAAGACTAAACTAGAACAGAATCAGTGTCCTTAAGAGAATTGTGCTGGGGTGGTTGGTATTCACTCCATTTTATTTACATTTTTATCAATCTACTAGAAAATCTAGCTGCTTAATTTCTGGTGCATTTGGAGGCCATCAGGTGTTCTTTAAATGCAGCCTCTCAAGAAAATTAAGTTTCATCAAAACCATCTGGCAAGTCTACATTTACAAGGGAACAGAGTGGCAGACCCAACCTGTTTGGGATACATATTTCATGCAATATGGTATCGAGTTAGGCAAAAATGCTACCAATCTCTTGTTTGAAAATGGTCAATTGGAGGTCGCTTTATTGCTGCACGTTCTATTATTAGCCATATAAAATTTGCAATCTGTTTACTCCTTTTTGTCATCTGTGTTCAGTTTCATAATAAGCTATACACAACACACGTTCTACTAAGCACTGACACAGGAAAGAAAACGATTGTAACCAGAAGTGGGTGTTGATGCCTAATACATGTAAATGTAGCAAGAAACCATTAGACAATGAAAGTTAGCTCCCAGATGGTGGTACCATCTGGAACATAAATCCATAAAGGTACTTCTGTAGTATTTTTGCAATAAAAAATCAGGCCTTACTGAGAATTTTTAATAGCCACTTACGAAGTTCACTGTTAACATTAGTGTTGATAAATGACAATTATATGTATATATATACAAAGTTACATTCATGAAGGTAGGCTCTGGAAGCTTTAGGCCTCTGTTAAAGGAAAAGTGTATCATAAACTAATTGGTCTCTAGGAGAATGCTTGCAGCTGGTTTAGTAATTGGGATGTGAAAAATTTTAATTCCATATAGTATAGAAAACAATGTTTGTATATAAAGACTTTTCTCTTTGTTTTCCCGTTTAAATCCCTCCAAATATTAACTAAGTATTTAATTTTATTTTACATACTCATTGCACAGCCAGGTGAATAAGAAAAAGAATTAGTAATTTATTTTCAGCTTTAAAGTAAATAACAAATTAAGTCCTTCTGCTGTAATGTGATTTTCTCTACAGTGGGTTGGAAAATGAGAATGACTTCATCTGAACATCATCATGAGAGGTGTCCTTCTGAACATCATTATGTTAACCATGATGTAGACCCGTGGCATTCCCCAGACAGTATGGTAGTAATTGTTCTCGCTACAGATAATTTGCACAAAACTCCCAAATTTATACTTGTGATATTCCTTTTGGAAACAATACAAGTAACATCAATTTAGAAACTTATTTTCTGTAGGCTATTTTTAGAAAATTGTATTCTTTAATGGATATTTAAAAGGCCATAGCAACAACAAGCCTATCTATGTGCCACGATTTTATTTACATATTTATGTATTTTTTAACATTGAATTGGTTCCACTGTTGCCGTTTTGTATGGAATGAGAGTTGAAGAACTTAAGGGCTGAATTTTAATGTGATCTGAGAAATGTGCAATAAACAGCAGACAGATTGATTTCCTGGAAACCTGTCATAATGCGATTGCACAGGATATAGGCCCAGCTCCAAGCTTATTCTTCATTGATTCCCTGACTGCAAGCAGGGATACTGCTGACCATGAAATCCCCCTTGTTTCCATATTAGAACTTATTTAGGAAACATGACACTTGTTGGGAGATAACAGCAGATTCTGGAAAGATCTTTGTGGTTATGGTGTGGATACACACACACACACACAACACAGTACCTCTCATCCTCAGAGTGCCACTCTCTGCCTTCAAGTCCCTATATTTGAAAATTAAATTGAAAACTTACTAACTTTTGATCCATTATGCATTTTATTGGTATAAATTCTTCAAATGTCAAGCATGAGTAATTCACAAAACAGATGAATTGGATCCTCTCATTTGTGAAGCTCAGCACTTCATCTTTGTCGTACCTCTGTAATGGAATAGGTTTAGTTATTAGCTGAATATAATTTTATAAAGATGTGTATTTGAAAGTAAAATGGAATTCATGATTTCATCCACGAGTGGCATATTTAAATTCTGCTCACAGCAAAGTGTTACATATAATTTCATCTTGGAATTTTAAACATCTTTAGTAGATGCACGGATTTTTAGCATTAAATATGTCCTGTGTGTTCATTCTTAGCTCCCCAGTGCCAGAAACATCAACAAAAGGATATGGGAAAGTCTAACAGGACTAATGTTGTTAGAGAAATCAGCATTAGTCAATGCTCTGTTTCAGCAGCAGAGGATTGGAAGCTCAGGAACCAGTTCCATTTCTGTCTGTTTTTGTCTGCCAGATGCATAGGATATGTCCCCAGAAAGGTTTAGTGGGATATGACAGAGTCGAAAACCAAATTAGCAGCCCTGGACTGTGACTGTGAACTGGGGTGAAATAGATCAGCACAAATTTCTCCCATCTTCCCTGTTAGACCAATTGTGAGTGTTTTTCTGTTTGAAATCATTATAAATCTGAAACGAGTAGGTTAAATAAAAAGCTTCCAGACTAACTGCATGATACTAGTGTCAGTTTACTCAAATGCAAGACTAAAAAACTATCTTCTGGTTCATAAAAAACATTGAAATTTTATCTCCTATTAGTAGCATAAAAAAGTCACACTTCGTGTGTTGTTTCATTTTATAGATTAAGAATATCGGCTGAGCATTACTCTTAAGAGTTGAGATTATGGCTAGTAATTTATCTCTGATGGGGTGGAGTACAGTAGAATTTCACTTATTTTTTTCACTTGCTTAGTACTGAGCATAGACATGATATCTAAAATTGCTTTCCTTTTAGTTGCAAGAAGATTAATATTTATTCTACACTTGCATATGAAAATTGGTACACAGTGTCTCATGTTCCAAGACACACTCAGTAACAAATTAATAAAGTTCAAGGCTTGAATAGCACCTTTCACCCCTACCACTAGACGCTGTAACTAATCAAAATAAAGAGAGAAAATTTAGTTCTAAATGTTAAATAAATGAGTTGTGCACCAGTGAATGTTTGACAACTAGCAATGTCCATAAGTCTGGAGCATTTATTCTTGTAGGCTCTACCTTTCATTTTCTACTCTGCTATCAAGCACTTTAACATAGTGTGCCTTGCCTTCTCATCTAGGTGAGCTAGTATCAACATCTTCTTTATGCAGATTAATGTTTTATGTCCTAGATCTAGTGCCATTATATCATTTTTCCTAATTTAACCATACAAAGGATGTTCTCTTCCTCCCACAGTTCCTTATTCAATTTTCATAAACTTTTTAACTATCTGCTTTGTTGTTGTTTGTTTTTGTTTTCAGAGAAAATAGTAAATTGAAATGAGGAAGGAATTAAGTGACCTTTAACTTCCAAAGATTTAGAGAGTTGGTGATTCTATAAGAATTAGTAACTATTCTAGAAAAGGCATAGAACAGGAATTATTGTATATAAGGAGGGAAAGAGAGGGATGGATCTCATGGAAACTCAATCAACTTGCTATAATATTATGTATTTCATATTACATGACATTATATTTAAAATATATAATATAAGTAAATCCCATCCCAATTTTCACTTATGAATTGAATTAATGTTTCAGTTATGAATGAATTAAGCCAGTTGCTAAGTTGTCATAGAGCTTAGTAACTTCCCATACAATTCCTTTTAACTCAAGAAAAAAATGTGTACTCTGGGTGTGGGTAATATTAAAATCATTAGAAATTATAAGTCAATAATGAATAAACATGCAATACACCTTGGTTGGTTAATATGCTGATAGAAATTTCAAGTTACTGGGCTGTCACCCCAAATTCTAGGCAAACTATACTTAACTATTATATAACATGTAAGTAAGGAAATTCTTGAGTGAGCCACTATGTTTTAATATCTTTGGAAAGATTACACTCCTTCTTTTCAATTATTACTTCTTGGGGATCAACTGGAAACTTAAGTTATTATCTTTGTCATCATCTTTCCTTGAATTGCAGACAGCATTAATTTTTTCGTATGTGATATTAATCCTCAAAATAAAGGTAACTCATTGTGGAAGATGTGCAAACAGCAGCAAGTTATGATTTGCTTGACTGGAATATGAATTATACATTCCTCTAAATGTGTAATTGGAGAAGAAGATTTTATTAAAGACATCTCCAAATGATCTCTAAAATAGTACATGCAGGAAATATCAATGCCATGGGTCTGGAATCACCTACATTTGATATTGCAGGCAAGGTATATACCTTTTTTGACTTGGGTAGCATTCTAATAATGAGTGGACAGAAATTTGAGCTCTTTACTGTCACTGCCTATTTCACTTGTAGCCTATTTAATCTCTCTAAGACTTTAATTTACTATCACCTCACAATCACTGTCCTCAGGGTCTATGTCATGAGGAGACTGATGATGACAATATTACATTATTTCTTTGAAAAATAATCCTGTTGGACAGGATTCTGAATTCTACCCTTAATTACAGAGTACTAGAGTCAACATCAAACATGCTTTTTATTACTTTTTGATATTGAGTATTATAGAGTATTGGAGCAAACTGTAACCATATGGTAATACTCAGTAAAACAAAATGCAAGAAAAGCAATGACAAATTTTTAGAGGGGTGATGGTATCATGAATGGAAAAAACCTCAAAGAACAACTAGACTATAAGAATATTTATTATGTGTCAAAGATTATCTCAGTTAACTGTCACTTTAACTCTTACTGTTATTATCTCCATTTTAGAATAAAAAGAAAAAACCAGATTCTGGAAGATGATGTCATTTACCTGAGGTTATATTCCAACTATATAGTTTGGGGTTACCTAAGGTTATATAGTTGGAATATTACCTGAGGATATATAGTTGGAATATAACCTCAGGTAAATGACATCATCTTCCTGAATCTTGTTTTTTTCTTTTTATTTCTAAAATGGAGATAATAACAGTAACAGTACATAGTACAGTTGGAATATAACCTCAGGTAAATGACATATATATGTAGCAGTGGGGCAGGGCAGGATTCTTGCTAAAAAGAAAATGCTGGAATAATGTGAACCCAGGGATGGGTAAATAGCAGAACAGGAAAAATGGCAGATTAGAGAATACCTGGATTTAGAGCTCATTGTGCTATGGTGGAAACTGCATGGGCTTTCGAATAACATTGTTCTAGTAGTGAATCTCTGTCATCAGCTTGCTATCATGGGCAATTTACTTTATCAAACCCTAAGTTCTTATAAAGTAGTGTTAATATTTTTCACCGGATTGTTATGAGACTTTAAATACACACACACACACACACACACACACACACACACACACACACACAGTTTTTTGTTTGTTTGCTAACATTTGGTTGGTTGGTTGATTGGCTGTTTTGTTTTTTTAACTTTATGGAGGAGACCTGGAGTCTTATGAAACACTCAAGCTTTGCAACAGACTAAACTCAGTGAACTAGGCTCTTGACACTTAGGAATCACCAGAACACAGAATGGTATGAACAATGGCAGATCCAGGATTGGCAATAATTGTAAGTTTGTGAAGACAAAGTGGTGGAACTAGGGAAGACATATAGGAACGGCTCCAGCCATGGACGTGGAAATAAGCATGGGGCTGAAATCCACAGCAGGAGAAAATGAGGGACCATGAAGAATTGTGAGCAGTTAATAAAGACTCTGAAACAAAAACTAAAATAAAATTCACCTGTCAAAATGTAGACAGTAGTGGATAGGAGTTCACCGATAGCAAGGATGGCTGGAGGCTGACCCTGGAATGTAGAGCTTTGTGGTCACAACTGGCCCTGAGAGCTTGGACCATAAGGACCAGCAGATCAGCCCAGCTTTCAGGGTGGAAGGAGTGTCCAGCTCAGCTGCAACACCCACAGAGGGAGAAAACCATGGTTCTGCGGGGCATGTGAGAGATGAGGGTGGAGCTTGTGATTGTGCTGGTGTGGCAGTGTATAACTTTCATGGATAAAAATATTCACTATGTTAGATATTCTTCCCTAACCTAGAATAAGATTCAGAGTAGTACTGGGTTTAACCACAGTGCTCATCGTCACTCTCACAGGAAATAATGTGTCTGGTGACAGCAACAAAAAGCATCATTATAGGAGAGGATTTCGGTCCGGTTTTGTGTCTCAGACTCTACACTGTCTCTGACTGAAAGGGTTTCCTCCATGATCATTTGGCTGAGTCTTTCTAGTCATTCAGAACACTGCTCAAATGTCATCTTCTCAAAAAGGCCTTCTCTGATCATCCCACCTAATACTATCTCTTCTTCCACCCCCAGCTATTCTTGCGTTAGGATAGCAAATTTCACTCAAACACCAACTCCTGCTTAGCAGCAATGTAATTTTTGTGTGTGTGTGTCAAGTCTATAATTAACCAGGCCTCCGTCTGGTGTACTCTATGCACTGGATAATGAGAAAAAAACAAATAAAATAAACTTTTAATCCAATCCAAAGTGTTTTTAAAAAAATGAAAATAATCGTGACAGTGTACAGGATTATTCAACTTTCATGGATAAAAATATTCACTATGTTAGATATTCTTCCCTAACCTAGCTTCCCTCCCTAAGCAAATCACTGGATATACTGGGAGAGAAAGGAGGTTTCTGTGGCCAGGTAGTAAAAAGGGAGATTCAGGAGTCATGGGAGGAATCAGCAACTTAGGACTTCAGGGTAGTGTTCTTTATCCAGGTGTTTGCTGCTTGTCCTGTTGTCATTCTTGACTGAAACCTGCAGTGGTGTAATTTGTAATGTGATCTAATGGTGCATTTTGCAGGAGCTCTACTCACCTCAGCTGTGACTTCCCTGTGGCACTCTGTGGTCTTGCTGGGCTTCTTTGTCATCCCCAGCTTATGTGGAGTACTGTCCTCTCTAGGAAGCCACCTGCCCCCATTCTCTTTGTTGAGGACCTCCGTGGTGATTCCCCAGCACAGCTCTGAAGTCAGTGGGCACTGTGGACACCACATGGCAGCTCAAGCATCCCACTGCCTGGCCATTCTGCTCTGCCAAGCATGTGTGAAGGTGCATGTGGGGTCATCTGAATGGTGGCTTCTTTTCAGAATTATTCTTTTTGTTGTTGTTGTTGTTTTGAGATGGAGTTTTGCTCTTGTGGCCCAGGCTGGAGTGCAGTGGTGCGATCTCGGCTCACTACAACCTCCGCCTCCCGGGTTCAAACAATTCCTCTGCCTTAGCCTCCAATGTTGCTGGGATTACAGGCACGTGCCACCATGCCCAGCTAATTTTCTTTTTCTTTACTTTTTTTTTTTTTTTGGCATTTTTGGTAGAGACGGTGTTTCACCGTGTTGGCCAGCCTGGTCTCAAACTCCTGACCTCAGGTTATCCACCTGCCTCAGCCTCCCAAAGTGCTGGGATTACAGGCCTGAATTAATTAATGAGCTGTAGAAGCAGGAGCACTCTCTGCCCTTCCTGTTTCTTTGATTTATCTAACACCCTCTATCTAATACTATCCCATTACCTCAGCACGAATGCCCTCATCTAGCTTCTCCAGGGAAAGATCCCAGGACACGTAAAGCTTATTTGTTTCTCTACATATTGTCACTCTAGTCTTTGCTAAGCAGAAGCATGATCATCTTCATCATCTTCTTACCTCAAAGTTTTCAATTTTTTTTTTTAAAGAGATGGAGTCTTCCTATGTTGCCTCCGAACTCCTGGGCTCAAGCAGTCCTCCCACCTCACCCTCCCAAGTACGTAGAACTATAGGTACACAGCACCACGCCTGGCTAAGGCCTTCACTTTTAACAATTAAGGTCCTGTTTTTATATATCAGAACTGAGCAATTTATATTTCACTCTCTGTGAAATGTTGCTATAAGAAATCCTAACTGCCTTCAGACCTTTTTGTTCAGAAAAGTCTTGTGTTCACAAAGGCAAAGGAAAAAAAGGGAGGGTTGATCATTTTCAAACATTATGCCCTTAAGAACCAAGAGGTAATTATATTTCTCACTATTTAATTTCGTTCTGAACGTTGAACATAACATTCTAGTGTATATGTATCAAGAGAATGATAAAGTTAACTAACATTTGTTGAGTGACCACCATGCACATTGTACTTTTCATCACTTCATTTCATCCTCCCTTAAGTAAGGATCTATATAGCAATCTTGCAAAATGCTTACCTTGTAGTAGGCTAAATGCCCTATCCCTTTCTTTATTTGTAACTTAAAATTTAAGTAATTTTTTAAACGTCAAGGCATTTTTTAAATTTCCATTTTCCATATCTGATGTTCACACCAATCCTGTTGGTATAAAGCAAGGTTGCTAGCAGGTCTCTGTTTTACAGACGAAAACAGGTTCACAGAGCTTAGGTGACTGATTCCGATGTCAAATAACAACATGGTGGAGCTATGAATAGAATGCATGGAAGGAATGCCTTTTTGCTCCTCACTTGCAAGCTGCCTCATGTTAACAATTATCATATGGTCATGTAGCATTATAGTAAGCAATAGAAAATTAATTGTGCCCGTATACAAAGTGTGTAAGGCTGTGGCAATGTAATTCTGAATATTACTCTTAACACAGATCACCAATTTGGTTAAATTGGTTTAAAAATAAGCCAGAAGAAATAGAATATTATGACATCCCCACTAAATCACTTCCCTGTTCTTCAAATCACATACTGACAATTGCCAGAAAATGATTATGGTAAGATGGGAAATAGATGAAGTTTCAAAGGCAAATACCTATCATCATAATCAATCCTTAAAAATGCTTCTGACTTCTATTAGAAAATAATGCATCAGGTTTTAACATGTAGTTACTTTATAAGTGTTTTCCCTTTTGAGTTTCTATGAGGCCCCAGCTATGTAAGTGGTTGCATGCACAGAGGGAAAAATGAATCTGGCTCAAATTCTTCTACCACAATTTCCTAGTTGTGTGACCACAGGCAAGTCACTTAACCTTTCAACATCTCAATATTGAAACCTTTCAACCTTTCAATACCTTTTCTCTTCTGTGTTATTAGTCTCTATTTGATGGGCTGGTTATGAGGCTTAAAACACATAAACCAACTTACAATGTGCCTGGCACAGGGTAAGCAATTCTTAGCCATTACTAGAATATAAGCTGCTGAAAACAGAAATTCTCGTCTTTGTTCAGTATCATAACTCCAGAGTAAATAACAGTGATTGGCCTAGAAAGGCACTTTCAAATACATGTCAATTAGTTAGATACCTAGTGTTTAACCAAGTAAGCAAAGTAACCAAGTAAACATTGTGGCGCTAACTAGCCACACTAGTCATTTCATATTATGAGCCCTCTAAGTCAATTAATACATTAAACTTGACCTCCCCTTATTCATATTAAATTGTTGTTTTCCCACTATATGATGTATGTGCCTGTGTGTGGGGGAAGGGAGAGGGGAGGTAGGTGGCAAATACTGCTTTTATCCATAACCTCACGAATTTCATCCTTACTCCTACTTTCAAAATATCTATTATACTCTCTCTCTTTCCAAAAGATATTTGTGTTGACTCATATTATAGGACAACACAACCTAATAAAATGGTAATAGGAAATTACAGCCAATAAAAGGAAAAGAAAGAAATGTCTAAACTATAAGAGGAGCTGCTGGGTTTGAGCATCACAATTGACTCTAAGCTTTTGCACCACCCTTAACTTTTCCAAATGCCAGCAAGAAAGGTTGGCCTCATCTCTTGACTAGAGTGGTAAATTAGGTAGTCATCACCACAGACCATTTTTTAGAAGTAGTTGGATTGTTCTGCAACACCAGTGTATTTCTCACTTTGGCCTAGCATTGGTGCATAATGGTAAGCTACAGATATGTAAAAGAGCAGTGACAGAATAGCTTGAATTTGTTTAGAAATGCTCTTACTGTGCACTGTTATTTTATACTGTGTTGACTAGCTTACTGTATGCTTACTATGCACTGAATAGCTTAGAGTGACATTCTGAGCAATGAAGCACTACCATTTAATTTTAAGAGACAGAGAAGAACACCAAGCAAACGCTAATGTAAACTATGGACTTTGCGTGATAAAAATGTGTCAAATGTAGCTTCCTCAGTCGTCACAAACATACCACTGCAGCACTGAATGTCCACTGTGGGGAAGATTATAATGGGGAGGAGACAAGAGGCTTATGGGGACTCTTTGTACTGTTCAGCTTTGCTGTAAACCTGAAACTGCTCTAAAAATGAATGTTTATTAATCTAAAGAAAAAATTCTGAATAATTTACAAAATCTGTTGTAAAAAATTACAAAGGGGGCACTCATCATACTACCTTCATGTGGCTATAGTTTTAATTGTCTTTTTGGTGCTTGCTTTTAATTGTCTCTTTTTTTGCTTGAGGTTCAGTAAATTTATATAGTAAATATTAATTGGATGAAAAAAAAGAAGAGGGGGAAGAGAACTATATAGAACTGCTTACACTCTAACGCGGTTGGCTGGGAGAAGGGTCTGCAGTCAAGCATGCTACACAAATTGGGACAGTATTTATCTGAACTTGAGTTGACTGAAGTAAGATAGAGCCAGCTAAATAGTTCAGCAACACATGTTGGATATTTGTATTCCATGCTTCCAAGGTGGGATCAGCATGAGTATCTATAATTATTACAAGGCACACAAACTGAAGTCAAAACTGGTAAGAGTTGCTTTCTTTTTAAAAATTATTGTCACAAACTTCTCAATTTATTTCTCATCACCAGTGTTTTTCTCTTCAAAATTCTTTGAATGGATTCTATCCATTATATTTGAATGCTAACAATGTAATAATGATAATAATAATAATGTTATTCTAACCATTCATTCATCATGCATTACACATTAATTCAATTTGGAGCAAACATTTGGAGTAATTTGGAGCAAACATACACAAGAAATAGACTTTATAAAGTCTATTTGATTTGTAATTACTCTGTTAGGTTTTAGGATCACCCCTAAGTCTAGCCCAAATAAGAAATATGTTCTAAAACATTTGCACTAAAGTATACTAGAAGGATAATAGATATGGTAATGTCATATGGTTTGTGACACTTTTAAATTGTCCTTTATCGCCCATAAATTTTCACTTATGTCACACATTTAAATTGACTTTATATCACCCATAAATTATCACTTAGTCATACTACCTATACCATTGATATCAGTAAGTTCTGATAATTTTTAGGCAAAAAACCTTGTCAATGAAGTAGCATTTTCCTTGGAACCAAGCACTGCTAGTATCATCTTTTCTTATTCCAAAGGCCCATAGAAAGAGTGGAAATTAACGTACCTTCAATGTAAATAATGAATCATGAAAAAATATTGATTTTTCCAGTGTAGTATGAAAAATGAAGAACTTTTTTAAAAATTTAAACCTCTAACAGGTGGAGATTTGCATAAATATTTTTGAATAATATAATTATACCTATAAGAAAAAAACAGTTGAAGTAAAAAGCCCTACTAACAATTCATATGCCTGACTCTATAGCAATTTCTTTACTGGCCTGTAGCTATAATGTTTTCTATCAGACTAGAGGGACAGGGTCTTTTATCTCTTTCTTAGACAAGCTGGGAAAATAACCATCCTGAAGATTTTTTAAGTATAGCCAAGTAAAATAGAAGGAAAACTTGATTCTCTCTAATTTAATAATATGGTAAACCATTAACATTTTCCCTTGATTATGTATTTTTACACAAAGGATAGGACCTTAGAGTGTTCTCCTTGGTTCAAATGATAAAATTCATTTGAATTTTATAGGAACCAGGGAAATAAGTATTTTCTGCACCTTTGCTGTAGGGAACAATTGAAATAAATGTATTGAAATTCATGACTCACACTTGACTACAGGCAATATCAACATAAAATGCATGGTTGTAGTGTTGCAGATGTGTTGTGAGGCATTATGCTTATAGTCTCATCAGCTAGAAACAAAGGAAAAGCAAAATCTCCTAACTTTTTAACTAAGAAGCTTACAGTGTGTCCTCTGCTACCTTGGGATTTGTTTTTAAGAAAAAAATATAAACATATGTTATAAATTCCTGAGTTTTTTAAATTTCAAATATGGAACATACTCTTAGAGTTTAAAAAGGTAATATTTATATTTCAATTAAACATTTAGAAGATCATTTTCATCTTACACAAATTTTACCAGTATACATGTTTGATTAAAATATTTATATATATATATATGTTTGACATTATGTTTAAGGTGAAAATTATACCAAATGTTTATAAAATTTCAGCTTTCTTGTATAATAAAATTGGCTTAATATTTTAAAAATAGATATATTATCAAACATTCAAATCTCTGGTTTACTGTTTACTCATGGAAATAAAATGGTGTTTTCTTTACCTTGATTTTGAAATGCTTTTTAATTTTAGTGAGTTTGTGAACTGATAAGAAAGAAGTGGCTTGGTGTGGTGGCTCATGCCTGTAATCTCAGCACTTGGGGAGGCCAAGATGGGCTGATCACTTGAGGCCAGGAGTTCAAGACCAGCCTGGCCACCATGGCAAAACCCCATCTCTAAATATATATATATATATAAAATATATACACACACACACACACACACACACAAAATTAGCCTAGTGTGGTGGCATGTACCTGTAATCCCAGCTATCGGTGGCTGAAGCATAAGAATCACTTGAACCTAGGAGGCAGAGGCTGCAGTGAGCCGAGATCGCGCCACTACGCTCCAGCCTGGGTGACAGAGTAAGACTGTCAAAAAAAAAAAAAATTGAAAGAAAGAAGTATGAGCTTATAGATTTACAAAGAAACTAGAAATGTATTTAACTGCAAAGAAATGTTTATTCCTTATAATGAACTTATAACATCAAAATATATATTATTATTTTCAACAGATTTTTTATGGTATAGATATAAAAAATATGGTGAAAATATAAAAAATTTTCTATTTTTAAGAAATATTTTTAAATGTAGGCTAGAGATTTCTAAAATGTTTGTTCTGATAATTCTCAATATGAATTTTCTGTCTGGTTTTCATAAATACCCCCTCTTAACGGAGAAATAGAATACTCAAATATAGAGGAAATATGTAAGCCATTATTACATGGGGGCAATAGGAGGGTGAAGAATACTGATACCAGCCCCCAACAGAAACTCCTGTATTCAATAATCAAGAATTTTATTCATGAAAAGACTTTAAGGTTTAAACTGATGAGATTACCATGATTTTTGACAATAGAGATCAGTTTTCACATGGCAAATAAATGAGCAGATTGAATATCGACTATATATAATGAGTTCTGCATCTGTGCTAAATTATTCTTTTACCACACTGAAGACTGAATGGATTAATCTATGCAGAATGGATTAATGCTGTTATTGCAGGAGAGGGTTCTTTGGAGAGTGGATTCCTGATAAAAGGATCAGTTCAGGTTTTATTTTCTCTGTCTCATGCATGCACTTCCACCTCCTGTTTTCCACCATGGGATGACTCTTGCCAGATGCCAGCACCACACTCTTGGACTTCTCAGCCTCCAGAAATGTAAGCAAAATAAACTTCTGTTCTTTATAAGTTACCCAGTCTGTGATACTCTGTTATGGCAGCAGAAAATAAACTAAGAAAGAACATCGGTACCAAGAAGTGGGGCTGTTGCTATAATGAATACTTGAAAATGTGGATGAGACTTTGGAACTGGGTTATAAGTGGAGACTAGAAGAATTTGGAGGAGTGGGTTTAAAACAGCCTAGATTGCCATTAATGGAACATCAAGTATGATTCTGTTGAGTATTCAAAAGAAAAGAAAACTAAGGAACGTCTAAATCTTCTTAGAGATTACTTAAGTGGTTGTGAACACAATGCTGGTAGAACGCCATACTAATGCTGGTAAAGGCCAGTCTGAGAAGATCTCAGATGGAAATGAGGAATATGGTATTGCAAACTGAAGTAAAAGCTATCCTTGTTGTACAGGAGCAAAGCGCTTGGGTGAATTGTGTTCATGCCTGAGGGCTTTATGGAATGTGGAACTTAAGAATGATGAACCAGGATACCTGGTGGAAGAAGTTTCTAAGCAGCAAACCATGTAGGCTGTTGCATGGCTACTTTTAACGGCATAAAATGAGACGAAGAAGAAAGGAATGACTTAAAGGCAGATTTTTATAATTAAAATACAATTTAAGTGGAAATGTTTGGAAAATTTGTGGCCTGGCCATGTAAAGAATGAAAAGGCTGTTTAAAAGGAAATACTAGGTATTATTGACCATTTACTAAAGACAGTACCAGGGATAGAAGGGATCAAGGTGCTATTCATTAAGGCAATGAGAGAAAAACACTGAAGGCATTTTGGAGATCTTCTAGGCCACTCCTCCTATCACAGGTCCAGAGTTCTAAGAGGGTGGAATGGTTTTCAGGGGTGAGCCCTGGGTGCCCTCCACGAGCTCATTGTCAAGGCCCATCTCAGAACTCTGCTCCCTGCATTCTGAAGCAGTGCTTTTTAGCGTCCTCATCTTTGACGCAGAGGGACCCAGGTGTAGTTAAATCCACTACTTCAGAAGGTACAAGCTGTAAATTTTGGTGGTGTCCATGTGGCACTAATTCTGCAGGCATGCAGAATTCAAGAGCTATGGGGACATAGCTACTTCACCTAGATTTCAAAGGATGTCACAGGTAGTATGGGGGTTTAGGAAGAAACCTGCTACAATGGCAGAGCCATCTCAAAAAATTCTCATTAGGGTAAAACTCTGTGGAGCTACAGGAACAGGGCTACTGGCAAGAACACAGAGCTATGAGGTCACCAACATGCAACTCCAACCTATGAGAACTGCTGGATAGACTGAGTCCAGCAAAGCTATAGGGGCAGGGTTGCCAGAGGCCTTTGGGGTCCATCTCCAGCCCCACTGTATCCAGGAAGTAGGACGTGGAGCCAAAGGAAATTATTTTTCAACTGTAAGCTTTAATGTTGTTTTTCCTGTTGGGTTTTAGACATACTTGGGACCAGTTAGCTCTTTCTTTTTGCCCTTATCCCTGCTTGTCATACCATTTTGTTTTGGAAGTAGATAACTTGTTTTAGCTTCATAGATCAAAAGCTGAAGGCAATTTGCCTAAGAATGAATCATTCCTTGAGTCTCACCCATATCTTACTTAGATGACACTGTAGATTTTGGACTTTTGAACTGGCGCTGGAACCAGTTAAAATTTTAGCTCTATTGGGATGGAATGAATGTATTTTGCATTGTGAGAAGGACATAAATATTGGGGGCCAGAGAAGAAATGATATAGTTTGAATATGTCCTCCAAGTTTCATGTGTTGGAAACTTATTCTCTCATGAAACAGTGTTGAAAAGTGGAAACTTTAGGAGGTAATTAATCCATGAAAACATTAATGCTGTTATCATGGGAGTGGGCTAGTTATCTTGGGAGTGGGCCCCTCAGAAAAAGAGAGCTCTCATGTGCTTGCTTCTTCCTCTCACCTTCCACCACAGGATGACCCTTGACAGATGCTGGCACCATGCTCTTGGATCTCTCAGCTTCCATAACTGTAAGCCTAATAAGTGTTTGTACTTTGTAAATTACCTAGTCTGTGGCATTCTGTTATAGCAGGAAAAAAAGAGGCTAAAACAACACTTTAAGAATTTTATTTCTAATAATAATTATTGTTGCTAGCACTATGTTCTGAAAACAACAATAAATTGCTTAAGATTAATTGCGTCACTTATTACTCATGACCCTACTATTGACCCTGACTACTCATGACCCTTATTATTATCTTCATAGTGCAGGTGAGAAAACCAAGGCTTGGCAAGGTGAGGGACTTGAGAAACTTCACAAAATTTCTAAAAGGTATTGTTGGGATTCAAACCCAGGGAAGCCTGACATGAAAGCATAGGTTCTTAATCAATGTCCTATAGGGCTTTTCCAGATAAAGGTTTTGTGCTTTATCGATTATGGATTGAACTTCAAAAACCCTCAATTAGCCTTTCTTCCTGACACTATCAGAGTCTTTAAAAATAATGTGTTATTTGTACCAGATCGTGAAAGGTATGTGGCTTTCAACAAAGGGAATGTTGAAGAAAGAAACACACAGAAAGGGAAACATGGTGATTTAGAGTTTGTACATATCAAGTTTGAGATGCCAGAATGATATCTAGGAAGAAAAGCTCAATAGGCAACTGAATGGGAATCTGGGTCCCTCATCAATTTAAAAGGTCAGAGCTAGACATATAGATCTGTGAGTTGTTTGCATGGAAGTGATATGTAAAACAATAGAAATATCTGAAATAGTCTGCAAAGATAAATCGGAAGCTAAAAAACAAGGCTGGTGAAGGATTCCTGAAAATATCTGCATTTGGAGAAAGATGGAAATAAAGAACTCAGCAATGGTAACTGGGATGATTCATTGAAGTGAGAGGAGGAAAATCAGAAACATGAAGCGTCAAAGTAACCAAGAGTAGGAACAGTAGAACAAAGAAACAGTAGGAGAAAATGTTTTGTAGATGTTTAATAGGGTAAAGGAGTCAGTTGTTGAAAATTAGAAAGATACTGCTAAGCTTAAAGAAAGCAATTTCAGTCAGCTAGTAAAATGAACGACTGATTGTGTTAGAGTGGTTAATTAAGATGAAGAATTAGACATGTCGAGTGTAGAAAATTGTTTCTAGAAGTTTGACCAGAAAGAGAAGCATGCATATGAGCAGGTTTCTGAGTGGGAAGAAGAATCTGGAGAAGATTGTTTTGCTTTGCTTTTTAAAATTAGTATTAGCCTGTAGAAATTTGAGTGTGTGACTGCTGAAGAGAAAAAAAAAGCTTGTCAAAGAAAGACTGAATGAACAAACCTGGAGATAAATAAAAGACAAAAGAGATTGATGAGGAGCAAGATCCTGGAAGACGCAAAGTGAGAAACTCTCAGCAAAAAGCAGGAGAGGTGAGCTTTAAATGTGAGAAGGCAGTGCTGCCTTGGAGATAGGAAATGCGGGCAAGACACGTGAGGATACAGGACACATTCATGGGAGTCATGAATCTGTTTCCTTTCCAGTAGTTATGATCAACTAATCATAAGTTTTTACTTTTAGATTTAGGAAGGATTTATAGATAGGACTACAGGTGCATGACACTGTTCCCAGCTAATTTTCTATTTTTTGTAGAAATGGGGTGCCACTGTGCTGCTCAGGCTGGTCCTGAAGTCCTGGCTCAAGGAATCCCCTTGCCTTGGCCTCCCAAAGTGCTGAGACTCACAGGGATGAGCCTCTGTTCCTGGCCTCTGATTTATTATTATATAATACAAATATTTTTATATAATATAATATAATACAGAACCTCCAACTAAGAGATGAAATCTGCTATATCTGTGGCCCCTCATTTTACTACAGAAACTTGTCAAGGTTTTAATACTAAAAGTAAAGCTACCAAAGTGATAGCTTTAGAGGCTCTTTTCTTTCTAATAAAATAAATTATGCAAACACACATACACTCCTATTTTAAGATTCAGGCTTATATATATTACACACACACACCCACACACACACATACACAAAGAATTTCTTGTGTAATGAAGAAAAACGTAAATTGAGAGATTATCCAGCAAAAAATTAAAGGTAAAATTTTTGCATTTTATTCGACACTAAAAACTTGTTTGTTAATATTTTTAGTTTTAACTGAAGTAGGAAGTAATCCTTCATTTAATGTAATTTTTTTAAGAGACAGGGTCTTGCTTTATTGCCCAGGTTGGAGTGCAGTGGAACCATCATAGCTAACTGCTCACTGCAACCTTGAACTCCTGGACTCAAGTGATCCTCCTGCCTCAGCCTCTTGAGTAGCTGAGACTACAGGCAGGTGCCATCACTCCCAGCTAACTTTTTTTTATTTTTAGTGGAGATGGGGTCTTAGTATTTTGCCCAGGCTGGTCTCCAACTCCTGGGCTCAAGTGATCCTCCAGCCTCAGCCTCCCAATGTTCTGAGTTTATAGGCATGAGTGACTGCACCCAGCCTCATTTAATGTAATATTTGCAGCTATTAACATATTGTTACAATAATGAGTGAGTTTAGTATGATATTAATGGTGAAATTACTGAGTTTGCATTCTGGACATTATTTCTACAACTTGTAAAACTCTCACCTAGATAACAAATCTTAAAATGCCCAGAGTTAATTATCCTGGAGTCAGAATATCTCAATTGTCCCCTCATATAATGCCAAGAAGGAGTTGACTCCGTGGTGACATATCAAAGTTTAGAATGGAAATACAATTCCTACTCTGCAGGTACCTGGTAATGACATATGCCCGGTTTTTCACAAAGAAGATAAAAGTGTAGTCCTTGATTTGCTCAGACCAAAAGGTGACCTCAGGGTGTTTTGCAGATGATCTGACTCTACTGAATTGCCTATGGACAAAAACCATGTACTAGATATGTAGATGACAGTAGAGGATGCTTTTTAAGTCATACTGGCTAAAAACATTTTTAAAATTCAGAACAATTACCACCTCATCATAAAAGCCTACTCTAGCTATTCTTTCTAAAATATTAACTTTCAGACCCTTCCTAATGGGTCTTATTTATTATTCTTCCTAGATAAACTGCACATATAACATATTTTTTGTTTCTCTTTTCTGTCTCTCTTCTCAAGAAAGTAAGCTACATGAGAGAAGTGACCTTGTGTTTGTGTTTACTGCAGTATCACTAACACCTGGAATACAGAAAGTGTTTGATAAATATTTTAAATGCATAAATAAATGCATGAACAGGTCTGAACTGTTTAGAATTCACTCACCCAAGAGTTATTGTGTTTTTGATGTATATATAACATTAAAATTTGTGACAGGCTGACTTTTAAATATATGTTATTTGATGGTGAAAACTATACCTAATATATTTGATTGCTATATATATAATCTTTGGTGGGCACAACCCTTATGCAAATTAATACTAGAGATTTTTGGTGTAAGTGAAGATATATGATTAGCTCTATTGTATCCTGAAGGCCCAGAAAGATTGTGATAAAATAAATGAAAACATAAAACCAGGGAGGTCAAAGAGAATGGGATGGAAAATTATGTATGAGAAATATAGAAATTTTGAAAGCTGAAGAGGCAACCTAGGAGTGGTAGCTGACTTTGTAGAACTAAAAACAATGAAACCTGAGCCTTCAAGGGGTGGGAGCCAAGAGGACGTAAGGTGATTCATGCTGCCAAACCTTAGAAAAACTCAGGAATTGTAGCTACCAAATTCCTATGAGGGTGAAAAGGTAAGGTAAGGAAGATTGATTGAAAATTAAGATAGGGGTTAGTTAGCCAGCCACCAAGGGTACAGGGGAAGAGGACCAGAGGTTTACTTTCCTAAAAGTTTGAATCACAAAGCCAATATGCAAATTCGTGGACTCCAGACCCATGTAGATCATCAAGATGAAAACGAAGGGGATGCATTAAAATTTCCATGCTGAAAAATGAGAAATTACAGGCCTTTTTCTCTGTCTGGTTGACTTGTTTATTGTCTTTTTTTTTTCCTAGTTTGAATAGCACTGGACTTAATCTGAGTCAGTTACAGTAATTGAGACAATGCAAGGGGAATTTGTAAAATACTACTACCTACCAAAGCTGTCCTTTTAAACATATGTGTAATAAGCCCAAAATATATGGGACTAGAACTTGAGGAATACTAGATGTTAAAAAGGAAAATCAATGTTAGCTTTCAATCCCAATTTAAATGAATTGAACTATTAAAAAATCAGAGCTACTAAGGAAACGTGCTGCCATGGAACAATTTCAGTGTTCTTGACTGACATAAGCAAATTGGAACTATAAGAAGGATCAAGGCTGCAAATGGCTTTGAAAGCCATAAATTGTAAAATCAATATGCTAAGCTACTGGAAGCCAATGTGAAAAACACAGTGCAGGAGCACTCTCACCATCCTGCCTGGCTCCCCCCAATGCCTGGCATCTGCATTCTGTAAATTAAATTTCAACAGGTTTGGTTTTCTTGCCAAATAGATCTACTGCTCTTACTAGAAAAAAATAATGTTCTTTAAGTAAAGATTTTTTTTTAGAAAAAGAGGGATACCCTTAATATTAGGACAAGCAACAATTTAGCTCTCGATATCAGAAACTGAGCTAAATAACCAAAGCTTAGGATAGAATAAAACGAACAACAATTTTAAAAATGGAATAACAAGAAAAATGAAGAAAGTGAAAGAAATGGGATAGAATAAAAAACAAATTGAGAAGAGGGAGAGAAAGACAGAGAGACACAGAGACAGACACAGAGAGATGGAGGGAAACTCTGGGAAATAGAATGAAATAAAACGCCATCAACTATTTGCAGTAAAGCTGAGGATCATAGGACCCTCTTTATATCAGGATCAATAGTGTCCTGAGGTTGGGTGAGATCTCTGAGGTTTTGTCTTGTTCTTCTCCATCTGTCTCCCGACCTAGGTGGGAGGTCCAAATGCAGTGACCATGTGTGGTCTCCCCAATCCCTCTCCTTCCAGAGCAGATAATGATTCATGTGGGAAGACTAGTTAGTATTTGGACATATCACCATCACTATCCCTGATACTCTTAAAAGGGCAAGGTAAGGAAATATTGAAATTACATCTCATCCCATTGCCTAGACTTCACTTCAGCTTAGGCTTTTTTCAAATAACATAGAAGATATCCAAAGATTCTACATAACGAGTAAAAAACCAAATTCAAAATTAGTTATGTACAGCCAGGTGTGGTGACTCATGCCTGTAACCCTAGCACTTTGGGAGGCCCAGGCAGGCAGATCGCTTGTGCCCAGGAGTTTGAGACCAGCCTAGGCAACATGGTGAAACCCCATCTATACAAAAAAAAAAAAACAAACAAACAAAAAACAAAACTGGTTCGGCATGGTGGCAGGTGCTTGTAGTCCCAGCTACTTGGGGAGCTGAGGCAGGACAATCTCTTGAACTAGGGAGGTCGAGGCTGCAGTGAGCTAAGATTGCACCACTGTACTCCAGCCTGGGCAACAGAGTGAGACCCTGTCTCAAAAAATAAAGTTATTCATTATGTAAAAACCCATATAAAAGGCATGAAGTAAAAAGGCCAAGAAAATAGTAACAATGGCTTTATTTTTATAGAAGCATTAAAAGTATATTTTATCATTTAAATGTTTGTAAAAGATTATATTATTTAAATATTAAAATGGCATTTGGTGATATAAAATAAGATGTGCTATAGATTTGTTTTGTTTTGTTTTCCATCCCTCTGCTTCAGGACGAATGTGCTCTTGATTTGGAAAAAAAAGTTACCTCCATTCTTTTTATTTAATTTTTTTTCTTTAAGTAAAATTTTAATTGATGTGTGATACATAGAAAGAAAAATGCAAAATGTGTAAGTGTACAGCTCTATGAATTTTGCAAAGTGAATATATTATCGTAACCACAGCAGTAACCAAAACATTAACACTATACAAAAACTCTTTTGTGGCCACTCAGAGGCTATTTAACCTCTTTCATGTTTATTTACTAATTCTGTGTCCCCCTTTATTATTCTTTTCTAGGGGTTTAAAATACATCCTCTCCTGAATTGTCTTTTTGGTTCATTTTTTTTTATTTGAAAGAAAAAATTTAAAAATATGATTTATTTAAATGAAAGTAATATACATGGAAAAACCGACACATCAATTATGACTTAATTTGGGCTCCTAGCCTACTAGTTAAACTACATTATATTGTCTAGACTTTTGAAAAAATAAACTCATATTCAATGAGTTTCTCCAAGGAACCTGTCCAATTTTCTCCTACCATTTCAGAGTATAGAATGTTAAATCATTAGGATAAATAGACAATTACAGATAAATGTTAACAAGCATCACAATTAGAATTACCACTCTGCTAGAAATAAATTTAGTTTTTTTGTGTATGTGTTAATATTCTGTATGTTAAACATGGGCCAAAATAATACTATGTTCCCATTCAGAATAGTTTATATTTGTGTAACTAATATCATCTTATCATCTAGAACATGTAGCATACATGGCAAATAATTGATACATAAAAAAAGCCTTGTATGTCTGTAGATCAGTCTGTTATTATAACTCTATAAGTGAATACTCTTAATTTGATATATTTATGAACTAGATAGATGCATAAGTCATATACAATGTATTAATATGATATATGTAATACATATACAATATACAAATTTAAAAATTAATACATTTAATAGAAAATATATTTTTTGATTAATGAATTTCTTTTGAAACATACACATTCACTCAGTTGTTGGAGTTATAAATGTTAAGCCACAACTTCTAACTGAAATAAAAGTCATCATAATATGCTCTAAATGAATAACTTTCACAGAAATCCTATGTTCATTACAAAGATCTCCTTGTGTTCCTGATGGATCATCCAACTTGCTGACACAGACATGTTTTATAAAGTTATTTTTTCATATTGCATTTACAGAGATTTCCATAGAGATTAAAATGCTTTCATTTAAGTTACTATTATTCACTCACTCACGTCCTATCAAAAGCAGTGTTAATCTTGAATTAGTGGTATTTGATTCAGTTAAAGAAAACACTTGACTTCATGCCCCATCCCGAAGGTACATAGAGGCAATATCTGAGTTTTAAATTTATAAATACGTAGGTCTTGAAAACTTGAAGAAATTAGTGCAAAATACTTACATTTCTATTGTGGGCCCGCTATGATAACTCTAGCATAAATAGAGAAAATTTCTGAAAACATTTTGGAAATTTTAATCCAACACCTACCCTGATAGGTGGGCCAGCCAGATGCAGCAAAAAGAAAATGGAGAATGGGGCAAGTCATCGTTGTCACTCCAAAAAAAGGAAGTGTCCTCATTAAATGAAGCTCAAAGCCTAGGCTTTCTCAGAGTGGCCTGGAAGTCTGATCCCTGGAAGGCAGATCAGAATGACTGTCTTCATAGCAACCCTGGGCTGAACAGCAATCTGGCCAAGCATATTACCAACAAAAATCAGGGATTTCAGTAATACGTTAGTATCAGTAATTTGGATGGAAATGAAATTACAACAAGTTTCCCCAAAATTTCCTTTATATTTAGCAGTTCTTTCAGTTATAAATCTAGGCAACAAACACATTGCTAATCATCATACAACTATACCATTGTATCAATTGTATTATAGTAGTTGCAAATATCTTGAAATTTCATTTAAGCTCATCACTGTTTTGTGATCCCAGTAGTTATTAGACCAACTCTGAGAACTTATTATATAATTCATTGATAAGCATATCACAGTTTTAGTTCTTGATAAATTTATAGCTGAACTTCAGTATTACTGTTTTTGTTTTTGTTTTGTTTTTGTAATCTTACGTATTTTACTATATGGACTTTAGAACCCTATTAAGAGAAGGAATGCATAGATTTCACCAAAATACCAAAGGTGTACATGGCTCATAGTCAAGGCACTCAGAATGCAGACCACAAGTTAAGCAGCAGCATCATATCACATGAAGTCTTAAGGTGCAGAGTGATATTCATGGCATACCTGTGTGGCTCTAGTCAGTACCTTAAGCACTCCCTAGGAGATTGCAAACATGCTAATGTCCACAAAGGGATTGGGAGTGATTGGGTGAAAGAATTATTTACATAAAACACATATGGATAGCTCAAGAAATAATATTTCTCTCCTTTGTCAGCATTAGTCGTCAGCACCTGGTACAAAATTCCTGCTAAAGTAAGTAAACCTGTCATCTCATTGCTGAAGTTATAACGAGATTTTGGGAATCACAGCAGAAAATACTTCCCCCAGAGGTCACCCTTTCAAACCAAAAAGTGGGATTTAGTGAATGATTAGTGACTGCTAAAGATCCAGTGACTGAAGAACTACTACCATGCTTTCACATTGCTGAGACATAGGGGAGAAATCCTGCCACCCATGATTCTCATATAGGAGCATTCAATTGTACCCAAATCCTCAAAATTAAGCAGAAAATTTTGATCAGATAGATTTACAGTTAGATTCTGAGTCACATTTAAGAAACATGAACAAGTATTACATACCAAGTGTTGGGGTTCACTAAGTTGAAGATACCACGAGGAGCAAGAAAACTGTCTTGCTGGGTAAGTCCATATTCCCTAAAATTTAAGTGTATTAATTAATTTTGTGACTAGTAGTTATCGGGTGCCTACTATGCACAAGGAACTAATGTGTTGTTCCTACAAAAATAGTGGATATGTATGATTATAGAAATTATCATATAGAAAGGTTTTCTAGCATTATAGAAAAGTTTTTCTTGTGATAACATATTGTAGTTGGTAGTCATCATGCATAATCGAAAGGTAATTTTCTTTAGTAGAACTATATGTGTTAAAATGTTTACCTAGGCTGATGAAGATACTAGCCTACATTTGTGGTACATGACAGAGCAAATTCTGTACAGAGAATCACAGGAAACAGTCATATCTAAGTATTAAAGGCACAGGGATAGTGTTAAATCTTAGCAAAATATGTGTGGGTGTTAGTGATATAAAAGCTAATTTAAAAAAATGAATTCTGAAAACTGTCCAATTTCTTCATTTTTATTTCAATCTTAATTCACATTTCCTATATTTAAAATTTTAGAGGTGATTATGGGAAGTTCGAAAGTGTTACTACCTATTTATGTGATCAGTGCAATTTGGTAATTAATGTAAATAATTACCATGTAGCAATTGTGGTTTGTTATGTTTTAATAAGATACCTAGAATGTAAAGAGATTTTATGCAACAATAACATTTTTAATTTAAATCTTTAACCATTTAATTTAAATCTAATCAAACTTTTAATTGACTATAACTTGCAAACTGATGGTTATAGTTCCCTGTTTTGAAATGAAAAAATGTTTTCTTTGTGTCTTGTATAAGCTGATTCCAGACATCAGTGTTTGCCTGACCATGCTATTTCATGGCCATCAATTAAAAGAAAGTAATTGATTTATCTGGATCTTGGAACACTTCAGTTCCCATCACTACTCATTCTTGTGGAATGAGAAACTAGTAAAAAGCGAAACACACACACACAAGTCTATGTTCTCTGTGGTAACACAAAACCATAACTTAATATGTTATTTAGAAAGAAAGTCTTAAGGTAGGTGAATTTCTTGAAGTCACTTTTAGACAAACTTTTGAGTACCACACCAAAACTTGATGTAATCTTCCTACTGAACCATTGTCTTCCATATTGTGTGTGTATAGTACATACATGTATGTACATGCATACTCATATGTACATATATGTATATATGCCTTAGTCTATCTGGGCTCTTATCTTTTAAATACCATAAGCTGGGCAGCTTATAAACAACAAAGATTTATCGCTCACAGTTCTGGAGGCTAGGAAGCCCAAGATCAAGACACCAGTATATTCAGTGTCTGGCAAAGTCCCACTTTGTAGTTCATAGATGGCACCTTCTAGCTGTGTCCTGAAACACAAAGCAGCTCTCTAGGGTTTCTTTTATAAGGGCACTACAGATGCTCCTCAGCTTACCATGGGGTTACATTCCTATAAATCCATCATAAATTGAAAATATCATAACCTTAACAAGCATTTAATACATCTAACCTACCCAACAACATACCTTGGCCTAGCGTGCCATAAATATCCTCAGAACACTTCCATTAGCCTACAGTTGGGCAAAGTTATCTAACACAAAGCTTATTTTATAATCAAGTATTGACGATCATATTTAATTTATTGAATACTGTTCTGAAAGTGAAAAACAGAATGGTTGTATGAATACTTGAGGTATGGTTCCTATTGAATATATATTGCTTCCCACCATTGTAAAGTCAAAAAACTGTAAGTAGAGTCATCGTAAGTCAGGGTCATCTGTAATCTCATTCATGAAGGCTCCACCTCCAAAGCCTCCACCTCTGAATACCATCACCTTGGGTGACACTAATGCCTTGGGGGCTTAGAATTTCAACATATGAATTTTGAGTGGACACAGACATTCAGACCATAGTAATATATGTATAAATAATTCTTATCTATATATTAGATATATAGATAAATAGATCTATATCATATATATATATATATCTCCTAAAGTTTCTGTTCTTTTCCCACACACTTCCCTACTCTATTATCCCTTAAGCATCCTGTAAAGCAATGATAAATATTTTCCTTCTTTTCTTAACGGTTTAAGAAGTATTTTTGGTAAAAGGAACATGCTAATATCTGCAAAATATAGAGCTGTATAATTGAATTATGATACTAATCATTGGGGATATAACAACGAAGAAAGTAATGTCTTTACCCTCAGGGAACTTAAAGTTTAATGGGGGTAAACAGATATGTGAAGAAATAATATGCAATTTCATAAAGAATTCTTGCAAATCCATAAGAAAAAATCAACCAAATAGAAAATTGACAAAGGACATAAACAGGCATTTCCTTTTCACAGAAAAACACAGACACCCGAAACCTATAAAATGATGCTCAACATTATCAGTAATAAAAGAATATGAATTAAGATCATAACAGGATTCCATATGACACCTGCTTGATTTGCAAAAATTGAGAATTTTAACAAGGCCAAGTGTTGCTGAAGATGTGAAATGATGCACACTCATATATTGCTCATGGGAGTGGAAACTGGTACCACCACTTTTGAAACTTGCACATTTCTATTAGGAGACATGATCAAAAGTGTTCATAGGAGCATAATCCACAGTAGTGTTAAACTGCATATATCTAAATATGTAATTGGTAAATAAATCACAAAATATTTACATAATGGAATTTTAAATAAGCAGTAAAAATTGCTGAACTACAGCTAATTATATTCAACTGAATAAAACTTATAAAATGGTAAAATCATAAATAAATGAAAAGTGTCATTTGATAACAAACAGAATAATATTTTTAGGAAGTTTAAAGATAGTACGAACTAAACAATATATTAGGAAAATATGCACATGGAGTAAAAACTATATTTTAAAGCAATAAAATAATAAGTAAAGCAAAGCTTAGCATAGCTGTTTCTTCTGGTGGGGAAGGTGGAAGATGGAGTACAGAAGCAGCAATCAGGTGGCTTCCAAGACCGGTAATGTCTAGGTGTTAAGTTATTTTGATGAGTTTTCTGATGTACAGTTTATCATGATGCCTTATACTTTAGTATGCACTGCATATGTTTATTTCTATATATTGTGACACCATGTTTGAAAGGAAACAATTTAAACAAAGTCATTTTGTCACATGAAAATGACTCAAAAATAGCAATCTTTAGATCGCATTACAGAAGGGTTGCAGTTCTACTGAAGAGAGAAATCACCTGGAAAAGCTATATGTAGGTCAGACTAACATTAAAGATAGTAACATGTTAGGCATGGATCAATATAGAAAGTCATATCATGTCTTATGGACACAGTTTTTATTTACCTTAAAAATATGTTTATGTTTCTAGAAAAAGCCTCTTTAAACAATTCTAAAAATATTCAAATTCTCTATTAAATAGCCCTGCTGTGAAATCCAGATGATTTTGTAATCTGCTAAAGTATGGCTGGAGATATATTCTAATGCAATTCAAATTCTACAGAAATTTGTGTGCATGGCATACTATTTTATTTTTCAGTGTTCTGGACTAATGCATCTTTATGGAAAATGATTATATCACAGCATTTTAAAGTAGATAACATGTCTGAAAATAGTCAAAATATATGTAAATCAGTATATCAAGTAGGACCTAATGGAATCATTTAAACAGGCTTATTGAAGTTTGACCCATAATTGTGATTGTACCAGTGTGTTGTCAATTTTACTTCCCACTGCTAGTTGATCACCAGAGGACATAAATAGCCATGGAGTGTATAATTGGTGCTGTGTTGCCACAAGTAGTTATTTAAATTCAGCTTCTTTCTACTCCCCTGAAATCATGTGCATTAGTAATAATAAACCTGGATGCTTTGGAAATATAATCAAATCTTTAAAAGATGTAAGGTTTTTTAAATATTTTTTTTCCTAAGCCATACTAACCTGTAAACATTCTGTGTTTACATTTTATAAAAGCTAACATTTAAGCCTATTCTATAAGAGTAGGTAATTCTGGTTGTTTTTAGGCACTGCACTGTTTTAAAAATTACTGAGATCAAACATTTCCTTTTTTAAAAGATATTAGAAACACACTGTTGGATATTTTAAAGCAGGATAGAATGACAACTTTTTTTTTTTTTACCCCAATTCAGTATGATCTAGCTCTTTGATGAGACTTACTTTATCATTGTGAGATAAGAAACAAGCCTGTCAAACCAATTTGCTAAGGTCACTGTGTCCCTTTCAATCAAGAAAGTTGGGGCTGTAATGTTACTGACCCAGAACTATGCAGGTTGTGCATTAGCATAATGGCTGATCAACCTAATGCATTTTAATGCCATTACCTTTTCCCCATCCCCTGGAAGGAAAAGAAAATATAAAAAGTTACAATTTTAGATTTGTCATTGGTAGATTATCTTTTTCCTAAATTTCATAGACTAAAAGTGAGTGAAGGAAGCTGCATGCACTTATTCTGGCTAAAGTCCAAATTGAGAGGTAGTTTACTGAAAAGAAAGGTGAAGACAACAGTTCAAAATATCTCACCCATGCCCTGCCCCACCTACCTTAAGC